>NW_004457676.1:50979-116075 GCF_000313135.1 Acanthamoeba castellanii str. Neff | reverse complement strand
AGACGAGCCCCAACACAGCACCTTGCCGCTCGCTGCAGTGACTACTGTGAGCACCACCAGCAGGCCTGGGTAGAACGGTCGAGGAATAGAAGTTGCGCGCACCGGCCAAGGCGAGCGAGTGGCTCCACCCGGCGGCCACCTGGACCACTCTCTCTGGTAGCACTACGCGCTGGGGCGTGGGCTGGTCATGGCAGGGTGCCCCGAGCCCAAGCCGTCCGTCATCGCCGCAGCCCCACGCCCACACGTCGCCCTCATCTGTACGCTCGCGCAGTGTGAGGCCAGCACCACCAGGGGTCCTGAAGCGTCAGCTTGAAGTGGTCGGAGGCCCGTACGGGTGAGTCCCAGGGTGTGGGTGGGGCCACCCACCAGGGTCCGCAGCTGCCCAGCGCCCGTTGGGAGCGGAGGAAGCCGGCACGGCAGGGAATGGTCTGCAGTGGTACCCAGGCCAAGTTGCCCGCTGCCTCCGCTGCCCCACGCCCACCAGCTGCCCCCATCGTGCTCCATCTTCTTTGCGCAAAGGCGACTATTTTATTACTTTTTGCAATTTCCTTTCAATTTCTTTTGTTGCCTCAGGCCACGCCCACCTTGCGCATGACGCCGTTCAGAACGCCGCCGTTGCCGTTGACCGCGGGCGGGGAGGGCACCGCCTCCTTGGCCTTCTCTCGTCCCTGGGGCCGGGCGACAGGTCCGTCCTCGCGGTCACTGCTGGCGCCGCCCGCGAACTTGGGCCTGGCGGCGCTGTGGCCCTGGTCCAGCGAGAGTGCTCGCTCCCGCTGCTTCTGCTTGTCGGCCGTGGCGGTGGTGTCGGCGAGCAGCGGCAGCACGCCCGCACCGACTGGCGGTACGTGCTGCGGTGGTGGCTTGAGCTGAGGCTGCTGCTTGGGCTGTGGTGGCTGCGATTGTTGTGGCTGGGCGTGCTGGGGCGATGGTGGCAGGATGAAGGCTGTCTTGGTCGGCTGCGGCTGCTGCTGCTTGGCGAGCTTCTCGTCGAGGTGGCTGACATGCTTGCTCTTCTCCCGCGCGCGTTCCTCCTCGTCCTGCTTGAGGCACGTGTTGGTGACGATCGTCTCCAGATTCCGGAAGTTCTTCTTCGTGTTCACGAATCGGCTCTTTGCTGTTCTCAGCTCCAGCTTCTTCTCCTGTTGCCGTTTTTTTTTCCAGGTGAGCAGAGGCTCGAGCGCCAATTGGGGGGGGGGGAATGTGTGAGGGTGAGAGAGAGGGAGAGAGCACCTCCACGCGGACGATTCCCAGGAACTTGGCGACGACGAGCACGGTGAGCGCGTCGGGCGTGAGCTCTCGCAGCACGAACGGCGGGATGTCGATCAGCCGTCTGTTGTCCAGACGCTTTCGCACCAGGCCCGCAATGCCCTCCTCATAGTGTGTCCTGAAAAAATAAATATATAAGATGGAGAATGGAGGGAGCGCGAGTGAGCGAGGCGTCGACTCGGCGCTGAAGAGGGGAGGAGCGGTTGTACCAGTTGGCGTCTTCGATCTTGTTGACGAGCTGTTTGAGCTCCTGCTTGCAGACCTTGAGGAGTTGCATGAGCAGGAGGTAGACGTTGACGCCCGTGCTCTCCTCGTTGTGCTGTCCGTTGATGTTGAACAACTCGCGCAGCTCGTAGGACAGCTGGAACACGGTCACATACACCTCGCGCAGTAGCCGCAGTTCCAGGAGCATCATTTGCTGAAGCACAATGCGCCAACAGACAGACATACGTATGTAAGCTACTCCCATCGCAGTCACACACACACACACACGACACGCACACACACACACACACACACACACACACACACACACACACACTACACACACACACACACACACGCAGGCACACACACACACACACACACACACACAACAAAGAGAGAGAGAGAACCATGTGCAGGGCGTCGTAGAAATGTCGGTGCTCCTCCAAGCGATCTCGGAGGGTGGTGGAGACATTGCCCAGCAGCTCGACGTCGGTCTCAGTGGTGGGGTGCCACAGCGGGACGTCGTTTTGGGCCTCCGACTTGGGTGGCGGCTCCACCACGGGCACGTTGATGACCGAGTCGAGCGATGAGGTGGATGACGAGCGCGATGACAGCATGTAGGGTCCTCCGCTGGGCAGGGCGAGCGTGGAGGCGCGCGGAGAGGTGGGGTTGGAGGACGACGCCGACCTGGGCGAGTCCGCGGGGCTCTGGGTCAGATAGGAGGGCTCCTGCACCACCATCGAATCCGGCCCCGAGAAGGGGATGCCCTTCCCCAGCTGCTCGATCCTGACCGTCATCGAGTACATGAGCTGCTCGATCTCCTGCCCCGCCTCCAGCGCTTCCTATATAGTCCACACGGGCATTGCGGGGGGAGGGTGAGATGTGGGGCACAACAACGGGCCAGCGTGGAAAGGTGGGGGTAGGGAACCTGGAAGGCGGCGGAAAGAACAGAGTTGTGGACGACGGGCGACGAGGTGTAGTCGAGCGAGGTACGCCTGGCCCGCTCCTGCTCGTCGACGGCGCGCAGGTCGTTCACCATCTTGGCGTAGCCGAACATGCTGTGTGCGATGCGCTGGTCCTCCTCCATTATGAAGTGGTACAAGGCCGGCAGCGGGTGGTTGCGGCCTTCGAGCAGAATCGCTCTGTAGCGTACGCTCCTGGGGAACAGTAGTTTGAGTCAAAGGTCCATCACTGCGCCGTCAAAGAACGAAGGACGAAGAATCGGGGCGCACCTGACGTAGGCGTAGGCGATGCGGGTGCACTCCTCGCAGGTGTTGAGCATGGGCACGTCGGTGGGCGACAGGGCACGCTCGACCTTGTTCACGAGGTGGAGCGGCACGCGCTGCATGACGCACGCATCGCAGAACCAGTCGAGACACAGCGCGCATCGCTTCTTGTGCTGGCTGAAGAACCCAAACGGACGTCTGGTGCGCACACGGTCAAATGGTGAGCGCGTCAGTTACAGCCGAGAGTGCGCACAAAAGGGAGTGGGGCCGATCGGAGAGCGCGCGTATGTACCCGCAGTAGCACTTGTTGTCGGAGTTCTCCTGCAGCGGCTTGCTGGCGGGTCCACCCACGCCCTTGACGTCGATTGGCGGCGGTCGGCGACCCAAGAGGGTGGAGAGCATGCTCGTTTCCTCGCGCACCAGCCGGGCCATCGACAGCTGTTCAATCGTTCGAGAGCGCGCACCATGACATTGACGACGAGGACGATGTGGCGTTTGAGAGCCAGGCGAGATATGGAGGAGGGAGGGAGGGAGGGAGTACCTGGGCCATGCGCTTGACCAGGACGACGAAGAGGCGTTCGCGCAGGTCCTTTTTGGCCGTTCGCTTGGCCACAAAGTCGTGCGTCCAGTCCCGGCAGCCTGGACCCTTCGCTTTGGGCACGCGCAGCACTGACCAACCAATTATTAATTATTATTACGTGCGCATTAAATTGCTGTTTAACTGACAAAATAAATCTAGCAAACAATAGAACGCCCTTCTTACAGGGGATTATTGTGGATTTATAAAGTGGTGAATAAGATTAAATGAAGTCATGGGGGGATTTTTTTTACCAGTTTTGTTCTGCGTGGGGCTGGCGCCGCTGCCGGTTAATGCTGCCGTCGCCGCATTGTGAATATTGACATTGTTGGTAGTGAGCCTCGAGCCCGTGGTGGCTAGAGAAAGTGGAGGCACCGACGCGCCCGCCCTCGAGGGCGAGGTTTGCATTTACAGGTGTAAATTTAATAATAATCACTGGGTGGCAGGAGGAGCGGTGACGAGATCCGAAGCAGTGGTAGTTCTTGGCCTGGCTTGTATTATGTCAGCTTTGTGGTCAAGCTGCTTGGTGAGGCAGTTGTGGTATTCGCTTCAACTTCTGTGGGACAGCTTCTCTTTGTCGTTTCAAAGAGAAGAGAAAAGAAAAGAATTGAGAAAACAGGCCAGAGCGCAATCCGCTGTACTTATTCGAATAAGCTATCTCTTGGCACACCTCTGCTTCGTGGACGGCGCCACCTAGCCGCCCCTCCCGCACTATGTTCTGCTTCTTGAATTAGGAGAAAGAAAGGAGAAAAATGTACACAAGAGGAAGGTGGCTCACAACAAGTTCTTGCTAGGTCTGGCCAGAGCCACCCTCAATATGAAGACACTCTACAACACCAGTGGTATCACCTTGTGGAAGACTTCAGTTGTCTGGAAGCAGCAGTTGAACCAAAGAAGTCTGGTCCGGCACGGGTCGGAGTTGCATTTCCTTCCGCTCCGCAGAAAGGGAACCCAAACGTTTGGGCCAGCACGCCTCACAAAATCTGATAATTTCTCATCGTGGCAAAGATCGCGAGGCCAAGATGAAGTTGAGCTCCAAGAAAAAGAGCAACGTTGATGAGTTGCTGGCGTCGTCGGCTCCGATCACGCCAAGAAAGATCACGTTCCAAAAGGCCCGCCATGCAGAATCCCTCAATTCGTTCCGTTCGAAGTACACGCCCATCAACTCATCTTTAGGCGATGGAGGAGCTCCATCGAAATCCCCTAAGGGGGGGAATTGTGCACCACCGCCGAGTAGTGAGCTCGAGGAAGCCACGCTTCCCGTTCCGAAGAGGAGCCTCTATCCAAAGGAGAAAATCTACGAGATGCTGCAATGGAGCAAGCCGAGCACAATTGGAGCAGGCCTCCACAACGTGGGCAACACCTGCTTCCTCAACTCCACCCTCCAATGCCTCACCTACTGCCCTCCTCTTGCCAACTACTTCCAATCGAGGCAGCACTCCAAGGCCTGTACGTCCCTCAACTCCATGTGCGATTTCTTCTTCATTTCCCACACTAAGCCCATTCATTCTGCGATTCAAGGCCGCAAGGTTGGTTTTTGCGCGATGTGCGTAATGGAGAGGCACGTGGTGGCCGCCCTCAAGGCCACATCTGGCGCCATCGTGCCCAAGGAGATCGTGTCTCAGCTTCGAGGTACGATTTTTTACTGCTCTACTTTATTTTCAATCACGTGGCAAGAGGCATCTCTAAGTCTCTCTCTCCACGTGGGGATGCAGCGATTGTGAAGCACTTCCGTTTGGGCAGGCAGGAAGACGCCCAGGAGTTCCTGTGCTATCTGCTCAGCGGCATGCACAAGAGCAGTTTGCCACAAGGGTATGTCTTATATTCCACAGGGTGAACAACAAGGCATCGTGCTCACATCCGCTTGGCCCTCCACCTCTACAGCGAGAAGCTGGAGGCACGCATTGAACAGACGTCGGTCGTGCACAGGATATTCGGAGGTCACCTCCAGAGTTCGGTACCTCTTGCTCGACCTTCGTCTTCTCCAGCTGGAGTGCACGGCCATGAGGCTGTCGGCAAATTTATAATTTGTCGCCCTATTGCCGATAGGTGGTGTGCGCGGCTTGCTCGTACGCATCGAACACTTTCGACCCATTCCTCGACCTGTCGCTCGAGATCAAGCACTGCAGCTCGATCAACGACGCCCTCATCCACTTCACCAAACCCGAGGTGTTGGACTCCTCCAACATGTACAAATGCGAAAAGTACGTGCTGCTGCTTCGACTCTTGCGCTGTGTGTCGTTTCTGCTTACCGATCTCTCGCCGGCAACTCGCAGATGCGCCAAGCGAAGTAGAGCGAAGAAGCAGTTGAGCATTCACGAGGCGCCCAACGTTCTCGCGATTCAGCTCAAGCGGTTTTCCTATCGGTCGATGTTTGGAGGCAAGATCAGCAAGTTCATTTCCTACCCCGCCAAGCTCTCGCTGAAGCCGTTCATGAGCAAGAACCAGGTGCGACCTGACGAATCTCAACCGTGCTTGCGATTGCTCATAATTCATTTCTTGAATTCCCTTGCAGTATGACTCCAATCCATGCTACGACCTCTACGGCGTGCTCGTGCACAGCGGCTACGACACGCGCGCCGGACACTACTATTGCTATATTAAGAACTCCAACGGCATCTGGCACGAGATGAACGATTCCACTGTACCGTCACTCGCCTCCTCTTCCTTTCCTGCGTGCTTGGGTGCTGACGCCTAGTCTCATCATCCTCTTTCGATCAGCGGCGACAAGTGAGCCAGGAGCAAGTGATGAAGCAGCAGGCCTATCTTCTCTTTTATGTGAGATCACCCGCTTCTTTGCCGGCACAGCTCAATGGTGCCCACTCTCCTCCCGTCCGCGAATGTTGTGGCGCCAGAGAGAGCTCACCCGTGATTTCTGCTGTGACTCGCAGGCAATGAGAGCAGCGAGAGCGATCAGGAGGCCAAGAGCAAGAAGCGAAAGCGACCGGTCGCCAACAAGCATGATTCGGAAGAGGAGGAGGACGACGGCGAGGGCAAGAAGCAGAGCGTCAGAAGCCCGGTGTCGCCCAAGCAAGCCGCCAAGAAGGGGAAGCTGGCTCAGAATGGAGAGGACCTCGGCGAGGCGGTGACCAGGAAGGATCTCTCGAACAACAAGAAGACGACCAGCACTACGCCCCCGCAGACGAAGAAGCGACGACTCTCGTCCGAGGCGGCCTCCACCGGTGCTGGCAGCACTCCCAACGGCAAGGAATCTGCGTCGCCGCTGCAGCCGACGAAGGGACTCGACGGTTTCACGGCCTTCAACCAGATGAAGGTCGCCAATGGGGAGAAGCAGCAGACGACTGCCAGCCCCAGCCCCAAGAAGCAGCCCGCGGCGAACGGCAAGGCCAACGGGGATCACCAGCCCCAGAAAGCGAAGGCGTCCGCTGCACCGCCGCAGGGCAAGGCGAAGGAGGCGCGGAAGGAGGGCGACGCCATGGAGCAGGAGCAGGAGCACGATGAGGACGGTTTCGACTACGCGCGAATGAGCATCGACGACCTCTTCGCCCAGTTTGACGACGAAGGCAAGGAGAAGAGCGTGGCCGACAAAAAGGGCAAGAGCGAGAAGCAGGCCAAGTCCCCCGCTGCCTCGCCTGCTGCGAAGACGAAGCCCGCGCCCGCCAAGGAAACCAAGTCCCCCTGTGGCCTCGCCCGCGAAGACCAAGCTCGCGCCTACCAAGGAGAAGCTTGCGCCCGTCGTCCCGGCGAAGCCCGAGACCGCAGTAGAGGCCAAGGTGGTCGAAGCGCCGAAGCCGGTCGAGATCCAACCGATCGTGGAAAGCAATGGCGCAGTCGCTACGGCGACCACCCCCGATGGAGCTGGCAAGAAGAAGCGGAGGCGAAGGCGCAACAAGAACGCCGCAAATGGTGGCGAGGCCAATGGCGTCGCCGTGTCACCGGCGAAGGAGAACGGGCACGCGCAGCCTGCCGCCGTCGTCAACGGCAACGCCATCGCTCACACGCCGGAGAAGGCCAAGCCTTCGCAGAATGGCTCGAGTGACTCCAATGGTACGCCGCTGAAGAATGTCCCCGAAGCGAAGAACGTCGAGCCTGCCATGGGACAGAAGAGGAAGAGGGAGGAGGAGCAGAAGGAAGTCGTGGTCGAGGAGACGAAGAAGCACAAGCCTGACGACGCCACTCCCGCTCCTACTTCCGCTCCCGCTCCTACTTCCGCTCCCGCTCCTACTCCTGCTCTCGCTCCTACTCCCGCTCCTGCCAACAAAGACAACAACGCCAATGGCAAGGAGAAGAAGGAGAAGGTGGTGGTGGGCAGCGGCAAGAACGACAAGGTGCTCTCCTTCGACGACCTCGTGTTCCGACGAGGCGGCAAGGGCAAGGACCTGGTGGACTCGTCGCCGCTCGGCAAGGGCAAGAAGGCGTCCGACGGCGCCAAGGAGTGGGAGCAGTACCTCAAGCTCAACACCAAGGACAACCAGCTCGAGACCAAGAATGGTACTCCCCTTCTTCCCTTTTCGGTATGTCTGGGTCCTGGCGCAGGCCGGCTAACTTTGTATACATCACAGTCACGCACTGGGACGGCGTGAAGGGAATCGAGAGCAAGGTGGCCAAGCAGAAGCACCTCCTCCAGACCGCCCCCGAGCTCCAGATTGAGAAGGTAAGGGAGCAGCGCTCCCCTTGTGGCACCGGGGCGCTGATCATCGTTGACCCCTCCACGTGTTTTCTTGCTGTGTGCGCGCGCAGCGTCAACGAGATGAGTGGGACGAGGAGTACGACAAGGGCCGTACCAAGAAGATCAAGCAGAAGCCTATCGCAGCCCCCTCTGGGAGCGCCAACCCCTTCCAGTCCCTCCAGAACGAACAGCGCGAACGCAAGGTACCTAACAAACCACATCCAACCACCGACCGACCCTCTCGAGAGCCCGCATTCCTTTGCAAGCTTTGTGCCAACCATCAGCGTCACCTGTCGTGCAACCTGCAGGAGGCGGAGAAGCACGGTGGTGGCGATGAGGGCGGTGGCCGTGGTGGCTTCCGCGGCGGACGCGGTCGCGGCCGTGGCGGCCGTGGGCCCATGGGTGGGCGACGAGGCGGTGGAGGCCGCGGTGGCAGGGGTGGTCGGGGAGGCCACAGGTCCTAGGTGTAAGGGCACAAACACCAATTTTGTTTCATCTTGTTGCGCTAATGAATTTAATCTATTTACATCAACGTTGGATTATTTAACCCTAAAACGATTTAACATCCAGCCAGGGAACCACTAGTGCGTGGGTCCTTTGTCGAGGGCGAGGGCGTCGCGCATTGCCGACGCGACATCTCGAGCAGCCGAGGCAAGCTGGGTGGCATCGTTCGCGCTACGCTGGTTGTGTTCCGCTTCTGCAGCCCGTATGCCCTCTTCCGTTGCCCTCCTGATGGCTTCAAAATCGAATACCAGTGGCTGTGGGGTGGCTTGCTGCTGTTGTTGATCCTCCATCTTGTCTTGCGCTTCTTTTTTTTCCCTTTCTATTTTCTATTTCCCTTGCATCGTTTCCTCTTGCTATGCAGTGCGGCATCGACCTCGTCGCCCTCCGGCCTTCCCTCCTTGGTGCGTGGGCCTTCTCTTCCTTCCAGAAGGAGTGCCTTAACCTCTGTCGCTCTTCTTGCAGACGACCTCGGCCGAGTGGGCGTGGTGAGTCACCAGGCCTGCGCCACCCTCGACGGCCGCCCCGCCACCGACGTCGTACGTACCCCCCCCCGGGGGGGGCGTCTCTTTCGTTCTTTAAAGAAGGAAGACGACAGCGACAACGGACCGCACAGTCAATTCAACCCTGGTGTGCGCGTCTCAGGTGTTTGCAGGGTGCCGGGAGGCGAAGGGGAGCAGGGTGACGGCGGTGTTCGGACCGCAGCATGGGTACCGCCAGTGTGAGCAGGACAACATGGTGGAGACGCCAGACGAGCGCTACACCTTTCGCAGCAGCGGGCAGACCGCCGTCGGAGACACGACGGCCGACGTGTCGGTCCCGCTCTACAGCCTCTACTCGGAGCGGCGCGAGCCCAGCCCCGAGCAGATGGAGCAGGTCGACACTCTCGTGGTCGACCTCCCCGACATCGGCTGCCGTATCTACACCTTCATGCTCACCCTGGCCGCCTGCCTCCGGGCCGCCAATCGCTCCGGGTACTCCAGGCGTCTATGTGATGGCCCACCCCGGCCAGACTGAGCCAAACAAATGCTGACTACACGACATGTCCTTGGCACACAGGAAGCGCGTGGTGGTGCTCGACCGGCCCAACCCGCTGGGCCTGTCGTGGCAAGGTAAGGCCGACAGCAAGTGGCGCAGGGTCGAGGGTAACATCCTCGACACCAAGTGGCACAGCTTCGTGGGCTGGTACCCCATCCCGCTCAGGTGCGATGCCTTCTCCTCCTGTCTCTCGCCTGCCCCTTGGCTATCTATTCCCTACGGGCTGACTGGGCGCTGTGACGCGTGTGGGCGATGTGATGCCAGGCACGGACTCACGTTGGGCGAGCTGGGCAACCTGTTCGTGCGGATGGACGACCTGAAGCAGGTGGTCTACTCGGTGGTGAAGGTCGAAGGCCTGCGGCGCAAGGACTCCATGCGCACGATGTTGCGCGCGGGCTACGCCTCCTCGTTCCCCTTTGCCTCGCCCAACATGCCCAGCTGGAACTCGGCTCTCTACTTCCCCGCCTTCGTCGTTCTCGAGGCCACCAACGTCAGGTACCTCGCCCGTGCTTCGTTCTTCTCTTCGCTTTCTTCTTCGCTTACGGCCGTCGTCTTCGTTCTTTTCTCGTCGGTGTAGTGAGGGCCGAGGCACCACGATTCCCTTCCAGTTGGTGGGCGCGCCCTATCTGGACGCCCAGGGGTGCATCGGGCACCTGAGGCAGCGCCAGGCTCGCAACAGGGCCAGCGCGCATGCCTCCTTCAACGGCGTGGCGATGGCCGAGCACCACTTCCGCACCACCTTCAACAAGCACGCCGGCAACATCAGCCGCGGCGTCCGCTTCTCGCCCACATTCCAGCTGCCCTTCTTCAGCCGCAGAGATTCTAGTGTCGGCGGCGAAGAGGACGAAGAAGAAGAGGAGGAGGACGCCAACGTGTTCGCGCTCGGGATGCACTTCCTGCACTACGTCGTCAGTCGCCATGCCGACGCCTTCAAGTGGCGCGACCCCAAGCAGGGCTACGAGTACAACTTCGAGGTTCGCCCTCTCTCGTTCGTTGACGTTGTGATATTGCTGGCGGTGTGGCGGCTGACTGCGTCGCTCATGAGACAGGACCCACCGCTGTTGCTGATTCTCGGGCACGAGAGGTGGTGGAACCTGTTCGAGGGCCTGCGCACGGGGGCCAAGAAGAGCGAGGACGGTGAGAGCGAGCGCGAGCTGGACGCCTGTCTGCAGTGGGCCTACGACGAGGCCCAGCGCTTCGCAGTAGAATCCACGCACGCCCACCTCTACCCCTGATGATCGGACATACGTTGCATACCAACACAATAATAGAATTTAAAATACAATTTGTCTTTGCGTAAATTTCGAACGACCAAAGAAGGCGCAAGATGAGCGAAGGAATCTGGACTTGGTACTTCTTGGCGTTCCTCGGGGTGTGCCTGAGCCTCTACTGGCTTCTCTCGCCCGGCTACCGACCCGCCCGCGTCCAGAACGTGCGACGCACCGAGGCCTAAACGTCATCCACGCCTTTTCTTCACCGCCTCCGCCTCCCCCCCGCATCCTTCCATGTCAAGATCTTCACCCTGCCCTACCGTGTAGGTCGTAACGCACTCGCCCGGGCCACGAACGAAAACGAGAACGAGCGGCGCCTTCTCTTTCGGTCAGTAATCTGGATCTAATTTATAAAAAATTTTGATTTAATTTCACAGCGTGATCTTGGGAGCAAGCCTTCGATGCTTGAGTGGTCGTGAGACAGAGCCTTGTGAGACAGAGGCTTGCTTCATCCGCGGCGCACCTTGAGGATGTAGCGGATGCGGACCTGGCCCTCATTGTACACGATGTGCTCGTTGTAGGTCAGTCGCCTCTTCACCGCGCCCTCCTCCTGCTCTGCATCCTCCCGCCCCAGCGGTATCTTCACACCCTCATCACTGCACCACGCACGCCTCTGCGTCAGCCAAGTGCGTGTGCGTGTGCGTGTGCGTGTGCGGAGGGAAGTGGTACGTGTAGATGGAGGCGGAAGGGGAAGGGACTTGGCGTCCGCAGCCGAGGGTGGAGTGCTTGCCGCGCGGGAGGACCTCGATGTAGGTGGCGCCGTAGCACGGGTACTGGTTGCCCAGGGCCACCTCGCACAGCAGGAACACGCCCACCTCGCCCATCCCCAGGCCGCAGTAGCCCACACTGCGCACGCGCACGCACACGCACAACACGCACACGTGAGCAAAGCCGCCGAAGATGCCACGCCAGGGCCTCGGCACGCACCTCTTCTCAGCCACGTCGGCGAAGTAGACTACAGTGGTTGGTGGCACACATCGTGAGTGGAATGCAGAGCAAGGCAGAGCAAAACGACCACGACACGGAGAGAGAAGAGAGAACGCGTACTTCCTTTGCCGAACATGTAGCCGCTGTGCGGAGCTTCGGGCGGCGCAATGCGGAGACCCTGGCGCAGGATACCCATCTGGTGGTCCACCACAGACCAACGCCACGCCCAGCCACGGTGGTGGTGAGGGACCTACAACACGCCGCGGGAGTTGGTGCAGGGGTGGGGTCGCCGTACGGTGTTGGCGAGTCGTGTGCCGTGGGCAAGGAGCATGCGGTTGGGGAGGTGGGAGAAGGGGCGGAAGCGCATGGCCTCGCCCTCGCGCTCGACCGCGAAGGCGTCCAGCACGCTGAGGCCCGACGTGCCCAGGAACTCGTTCACCACCAGCCACTCGTCGGAGCTCTTGTCGACGGGCGTCAGCTGGGCGTGGAGCGCGGCGTAGAGCTTCTCCAGGACGTGGCCCTCGCCCGCCAGGCCCTGCTCCGCCTCCGCCAGGATCTGCACGCCCATGTCGATGTCCGCCAACGACTCGAGGATGCGCATCTGCTCCGACACCTGGCTGGTCTGCGAGATGACGTCCGGCAGCTGGCGCCCAAAGTTGTAGGGGATGATGCTGTAGTACTTGTTCGAGAGCTCGACAAGCGCCGTCCTGCAGTGGCAGAGAAACGCATACACACACACACACACACACATGAAGTTAAGAAGAGAATGAATGTAGAAATATAGATATATATATATATAGAGAGAAGAGAAATGTTTTTCGGTAGAGGCAATACCTGAAGCGCGAGGGCACGGGCTGGCCCTTGCCGTTCTTCTTATCGATGAAGGTGATGATGCCCGAGATGATTTTGAGCAGCTTGAAGCCGTTGCGGATCTGGCCGCTGGTGAGCGACCCCAACCCCGCGGTCCGTAGGCCGTAGGCGGCGTAGGTGTGCATGAACTCCTTCCGGTTGCTGATGAGATGCAGAAGCGACTGCACCGACCCGGGCAGGTTGCACGCGGGGTCCACGCCCTTTTCGCTGGAGTCGTCGTCGTCGTTATCGCCCGCCTTCGGCGCGTTGTCGTCCTCGATCTCGTGCGTGGCCGGGATGTAAAAGTAGCGGTCGTGGGCCTGCTGGAAGTCGGCTCGTTCCCTCCAGTTGTTCTGTCGATTAAGTAGCGAGATAAGCAATTGCATGGCGCAGTGTTGCGCGCGTGTGCGTGTGCGTGTGCGTGTGCATGTGGTGGTGAGCCACCTTGGTCTTGTCGCGGAACTTCTGCTCGAAGGCCTTGACGGCCTCCTCCTTGGTCTCGTAGGTCTGGAACTGAGACTCGAAGCCGTAGGAGCCCACGCGCGCCCACCGCGTCCTGCACACACGCGCAGCAGCAGCAAAAGCACGCAAGAGAGAGTGTAAGCTACCCAAGATGCTGTGCCGGCGCACTACAACTCCCCGCCCACAGCTCGCAGCGTACCAGAGATAGAAGAGGTCCGGGCGAGCGCGGTTGCCAAAGGCCTGGATGATGTAGTACTTGTTGTGGCCGTAGGTGCCTACGAGATGTCGCACAGGTTGAGCTTGGCGTCGTACAGGTACCCGACGTTCTCATCGTCGTCGTTGTCGGCCTGGCTCTTCTCCTCCGCGTCGTCGTCCTCACCGCTCCGGCCATCGGCGCCCCACAGGAGATAGACGCGACTGGCCTCGGCGCGGTACCGGCGCTTGAACTCGTCGTCCACGAACCGCTGGGCCAGCTTGACGGTCCACTTCTTGGGCGGCGGGAACGGAATCTGCTCGATGTCGTCGCCGATCTCTGTGTGTGCATCAACAATAACAAAACAAACACGTTCAGCACCTCACGCCGTGTGCGGCGTGTGTTGTGTGTTGTGCGACAGGGCGTACCGATGTCGGGCTCTTCGATGACCTCCTCTTCCTCCTCTTCGGCTTGGCCTTCTTTCTTAACCTGGTCTCCGTTGGCCACCTTGGCCTTCTTGGCGGCGACGCTATCGTCCTCGGCTTCCGCTTCATCTTCATCGTCGGCGTCGGCCTCCTTCTCGTTCTTGCGCTTCTTCTTGAGCGCGGTGAGCTCCTCTGGCGAGAGGCTCGAGAACGAGAGCTGCTTCGTGTTGCGCGCAATCCTGCTCGATTGCTTGGCATCAACGCTGGTGAGGTGGGCCACGACGAGCTGCCTGAGCTCCTCCAGGAGCTGCCGGCGGTCCGGGTAGAGCTGCAGGCCCTCGTTGAGCAGCTCGACCAGGCCCACCAGTTGGGCCACGACCGCATCCGTGGTCTCGCCCTCGCGCGGCTTGAACTCGGGGAACAGATCGACGAGCGTGGGCGAGGCGGCGGCCGCGGCAGCCGAGCGCACAAAGTGGTAGAGGCCGGCGGCGGCGAGCGGCTTGCAGAGGGCGAGCAGTCGGTCGCCGTTGGCGTTGACCGAGTGCGGGTCGGCGCCCTTGGCGAGCAGGGCCTGCATGATTCCGAAGCTGTTGTTTCTCGCCGCGACAAAGACCGCCGTCTCTCCGCGCTCGCACTGTGGCGCCGACGCACAACTTCATTGTGAGGCTCCAATATATTTGCATGTGGCCCAGCAGGGTTGGGTCGGGCTTGTTGTACGTACCGCAATGTTGGGCGAGGCGCCATGTGCCAGCAATACCCCGACGCATGTGTCGGCCGACGTCTTCACGGCGTAGAACAACGCTACGATGGGCGGACGGGTTAGTCAGTGCGCACACGGTAAGATGGTGGGGGAGTGGGGGGGGGGTGAGGTCGGCACCGGTGTTGCCCTTGGCGTCCTGGGCGTCGACGTCGATGCCCTGGATTTTGAGGAGCGCGCTCAGGAGCCTGTCGTTCCTGTACGACGCGAACGAGTGGGTGTGCGTGGCCCGAATGAGCGCGGTCTGCTGCCCGCTGTTGCGCGCGTTGATGATCGCCGCCAGCCGCTTCCGGTTCCGGCCATTCAGCTCCGCCTCCTTCTTCCGTCGCTCTGCTTCCTCGTCCTCCTCCGCCTCAACCTCCATCGCCGACGCCTCTATCGCAGCCGCCGCCGTCGTCTCGCCGATCACCGCAGTAATCACCTGCGGCAAGTTCTTCCTCGCCGCGATGTGCAGGAGCGTCTCGCCGTCTGTCAGTAGCCAGTGGTCAGTTTTAGGTTGTCGTCAACGTGGCAATTGCGTAGACACACACCACACAACACAACACCACACGACACACGACACACGACACACGACACACGACACACGACACACGACACACGACACACGACACACGACACACGAACACACAACACACGACACACAACACACACGAGGGAGCACCTTTGCCGGACACGGTGAAGTCGAGGCCCTGCTGGGTGAGGTACCGGAGCACTTGCGGGTGGTTGGCCTCAGCGGCGAGCAGGGTGGGGAGCTTGGCGTTGCTGCTGGGGTCGGGCACGAGGCCACCCGCGGCGGCGTCGGCCGGCCGCAGCTCGAGCAGGCGATCGATCAGCTCCTGCCACCACTCGCGGTAGCGCTCGTCGTCGTTGGACACCCGGAGGCCGCTTATCACTCCGACAAGTGCGTTCACATCGAGGTTCCTGAGCTCAGCTCGTCTCTCCTACGTGTGTCACAGCAGCCAGCTACGTGAGTCGCGTGTGTCATTGTGCGTGTGCGTGTGCGTGTGCGTGTGCGTGTGCGTGTGCGTGTGCGTGTGCGTGTGCGTGTGCGTGTGCGTACCTCGCTGGCGGAGTACTTCTTGATGAGCACCTGGGCGAGCGTGTACTTGCCCGTCTGCAGCAGGTGTTGGAAGGCGGCAAACAGCTGCGAACCCTCCATGCCAATGTCGAGCATCAAGAAGCACAGTCCCTCGTAGTTGCGCAAGGCGGCAAAGTCGAACAGGGTGGACGACTCGTGCTTCTGGATGGCCTGCATCATTCGCTTCGAGGGAACTGCCACGAGTGGTGTGTGTGTGTGTGTGTGTGTGTTGTGGAGCGGGTGTGGTGAGCCGATCAGCACAGCAAAACCGAACACGACACAGTGCGGAATGCCATACTCCACTTGTGCTTGGTGACGGCCGTGGTGACCTTGGTGTTGAGGCTCGCCCCCTTCTGCATAAGCAGCGCGCCGTAGGTGACGTGAGACGCCACCAGGGCCTGGACCAACGGAGTGTTGCCCTGCGTGAAAACCGAACGTCAGCGAGTCCACATCACGTGGTGATGGCGGCGGTGGTGGTGGTGACGAACGAGCTTGTCGGCGGCGTCGATGTTGGCGCCGTGGTTGAGCAGGCAGAGCGAACTCATGACGGCTCCCTGCTGGGCGGCGAGAGCGAGAGGGGTCCAACCAGAGGCGTCGGGGTTGTCAATCAGTACGCCCTCCACATCGCAAAGCAGCGAGACGCTCGCGATCGGGTCACTGCACGAACAACGCAGAGGGGTTAGCACCGCGTGATCATCCCAGGGCCGGAAGGCGCCTTACATATTTTTATATATATATTATTAGTCCTGGTGCGCGTACCCGTGGCTGCTCTGGAGCACGGCATGCAGCGGGCTCTGGTTCTGCGCGTTGGCGATGTTGACGTCCGCGCCATTCTTGAGCAACAGCTCCATCATGCGCGTGTCCTGTCGACGGCAGGCCAGCAGGAGCGCCGTGTCGCCTGTGACGTGTCGTGTCGTGTGGTGTCGCGACAAACCGCGTCAGGCCGAAGTACCCTGCATCATCATAGGGCGCATACTTACCAGAAATGGAGGTGGGCGTGTTGATTTCGCGAGGGTCGCCCAAGCGACCGATGACCTCCCGCACCTGCGCAAGTGCGTAAGCACAGCGGTCAGAACGTCACATGGCGCGCACAGCTGCAGATGGCGACGTGTGCATGCGCGAGAGACTACCACGTACCAGCTCAAGCTTGCCCTGCTTGACGAAGAAGTGGAGCGCGGACTCGCCGGCGTATTGCCGGAACGAGGAGAGGCTGCGCTCGCGTCTGCGGTACTCCCGCATCGCCGCCAGCCACCGGGTCACCTGGCCGAGCTTGGCCTTGTCCTCGGCGCTCATGCCCACCGCGGGCTCGCGCTGCTCCTCCTTCGCGTGCACGTACTCGTCGTAGTCGCTCTCCTGGCACTCGGGCTTGACCGGCATCACGTGCGTGTAGCACACCGGGGCCAGCAGGTCGAGGTTCTTGGGCGTGCTCATGTCCAGGACCGCGGGCACCAGCGTGAAGTGGTTGAACACGAGCGCATAGGCGAGCGGCAAATTGCCGATCACGTCCCGCTGCTCGACGTTGGCGCCGCGCGCGCCGAAGAGCCGCAGGCAGTTCTTGAGCGATGAGCGCAGGTGCACCGGCACCGCGTCTTCCGAGTGCTCCGACATATGACGCATGCGGGACAGCTGGCCCTCGAAGATCAGGTGCAGCACGTTCCTGCCGTCTGTGCACATAACACATGACACGACACACACGACACACGCAGCGTTCATCAGACCACCCACGTGGACAGCGGAAGTAGAGGTTTGTACCTTCGTCCGTGGCGTTGACGTCGGCCCCGGCTTCGAGGAGGTGGTGCGCCACATAGGCGTTGTGGTACTGGGCGGAGAGGTGGAGCGGCAGCTGCTTGCCGCTGCCCAGCGAGGGATTGGCTCCCGCCTGAAGCAGGGCGAGTGCGGCGTCGGTGTTGTTGGACTCGCAGGCCCGGAAGAGCGGCGTCTTGCCTAAGACCCACCGCACCACGTTAGGGTTAGCATGCGTCCGAGCTTAGACCTTAACGTGACTGTCCGAGACGTACCGCCGCCATCGAAGGCGTTCACTTTGGTGCCCTTCGCGTTGGCCAGCAACCTGGTGGTGCGTGGTAGGAGTAAGCGCCGAATGAGGTTCATCGCTATAGAGGAGTGCGTACTTGGTGACCTCGTAGGCGAAGACGTTGAGTCCGACGGCGGCGTGCAGCAATGTCTGCTTGCTCTCGCTGACACCGTCGAGCTTGATTGTACCGGCGAACGTCTGCAGGATACGCTGGATCACGTACGGATTCGCCCTCGCCACAGCCATCATCATGGCCGACTCGCCCCCTGTATGATGATCAAATAATGATAATAATGAGAGTTCATGATGATCGTTGTCACGGCGCGACAACCCAGCGTACCGGGTGTGGTTTGGTTGATGTCCCGAACGTGCGGCAGCAACAGAGACACGATGGTCTCTCTGTCCGTCACCAGGTATTCGAAATTGTCGGCGACCTGCTCGCCCTCGGATTCCATTTGATTCTGCACGCGCGCGACGTGTGAGCGCACTCAAAAGAGCGGGAGGTTTGCTCATCATTGGCTCACCGCACCTCCCGCTTCTTAGCGTATTCCTTCTTCATGCTCTGCACCTGCTGCGCCGAGAGGTGGCTGCAAGCCTGAATCGCAACCATCAACGGGCTGAGACCACCTGCGTGTGCCGTCGACGGCACCGCTGTGAGCAATCAATGGTAACATACCACCCGCACTCGCCAGAGCCCATGCATGTACGGACCTGATCTGTAGGGAGCTATCCCACGGACCTCGGTGGTGGTATTGACATCGACGATGGGCTGATCGTCAGCAGCGTCGGCGGCCGAGCCATCGCTCTTACCGCGGTGCTCGAGCAGCAGCTTGACGAGCTCCAGGTCGCCGTGGACGCAGGCCCAGTAGAGACCTGCATTGGACGCTGACGTCAGCAACGAGACACTGGCACCGGGGGGGGGAACAGTGCGCCCGAAGCCGATGAAAGGCAGTGCACCGGTCATCTTCTCCAAGTCTGCGGCGTTGATGTCGGCTCCGTTGTCCAGCAGGAAGCGAGCGGCCTGCAGATTACGCTGCTTGCAGGCCACGATGAACGGCGTCGCTCCGTTTGAAAGTCTGGGAAGCGGTAGTGACGCGCCGCCAGTGTGGTGAAGAAGAAAACGGGTGAGCCAGCTGGCGGAGGGCGAGGCGACCGAGCTAAAGAGAGGGGGTCACCTGTTGTCGACCTCAACGCCCATGGCGAGGAGGATGGCGGCAGCGGCGACAGAGAACTCGCTGTGCTTCTCCTTCTTGGCAAGCGAGTGAAGCAGGTGCTGATGCTTGAGCTTGTCGAGCTGCCGTTCGTCCTCCTTGATCGCGTCGATCTGCTCGGGCGTGACGCTCTTGGGGTTCGTCTTCAGACCGCGCTTGAAGATCTCCACCGGATCGTCGGCTGTTCACACATTGCGGCCACGACAACGCGCCAATTCAGTGGTGAGCCACTCGTGTCACACATCAAACGCCAGTACTCAACAATGCACGACGCCTACCCATCAGGACCGCTGCGGTTGACGCCGGCGCCGAGCCTGATGAGGAAAGGGAAGAGCCAATGTTAGGGCCTAATGGTAGTGTGATCATACGACGTAGAGTCGCAACGCACCCCTGAGTAACGTGTAGGGCACGAAGCCCTTTCGCACTAACGACTCCGCCGCGGCGGTAATGCGATCCAGCTGCCCACACGCATTACACCCACGATCGATGTTGATGAGCTGATGAGGTCAACAACAAACGGGACGGCCGCCACGGTGCGCGTACCTCCTTCTTGCCGCTGAACTCGGCCATGGGCAGGGTGGCCGACAAGATACGCTTGAACTGGTGCAGCGACACATAGCCCTCTGCAACGCCGCGCAAAGCAACACATTAGCCCAGAGCAAATTATACGAATATTATTATTTCTGATTTCTATTATTGAAAATAAAATAAAAACTTAGAAATAAATAAAAATAAAAATAAAATGGCTGGCACCTTTCTTCTTGTCGACGGCCTGGCAGTGGGCCTGCAGACGGCTGGCGGGGAGGAAGGACTCGTAGGTCCACGGCAGCTCCTTCCACTCTTCCACCGGCCCTGCAGCCGCTGCAGCTGCCTCGGCCTCCTTCTGCTTCTTGGTCTTCCGCTTGGTGGGCGTTGCCTTCTTCTTGGCGGCGGCGGTGGTTTTCTTCTTGGCCGGGCTCGCAGTGTCTTTCTTCGTCTTCTGCTTCTTCGGCTTCTTGCCCTCCGTATCGGAGCTAGAGGTCTTGGCCTTCTTCTTGGCCGGACTTGCCGCAGTCTTGGCCTTCTTCTTCGTGGCGGGCGTCTTCTTTTTCTTGACCGCAACCTCTTCCTCACTGGAGGACGAGTCGGAGCTCACTTCCTTCTCCTTTCGCGACGATGATCTTCCTCGCTTCATCTTCTGGGTCTTATCGGTGTGGTGGGCAGAGAGGAAAGGAGGTCACAACCGTCAAACGCGCTGGCCGTTAATTTGACCGAGAAGCAATTTCTTTTTAGATTTTCTCCCTTTCTCTCTTTTCCTTGGGAGATTGTTGCGCGACATCTCGAACGAAAAACCTGTCCTCTGCATCGGCCGCGCCAGAGATTAGCAGCTGCTCGGAGGAAGATAGGTTCCTTGATGGCTGATAAAAGAGTGCGTGTGCCTGCCAATTGCTGGAGTTTATTTATAATTCAGAAAAATTTATATATTATTGTTGTGAATTGGGCATTAAACACCATGCGGTGCTGATTGCACGATACTTTGTTTATTGTAGTGGCAGCAACGAAGGAACCTTCTGAACGAGCTCAAAATCTCGATAGATTACTTCCTCCAGTCGTGCAAAGATGAAGAGGGTGCCTCCATCAACGATCCCACTCCCCAGCTGGACCGGCTCTGTCTCGTGGTCGAGCTCATCCTCCGCTTTGGACTCAAGGGTTCTCCTTCCTCACCACTACTTTTGTATTATTCATTATTTTGTCGTTGTTTTATTTGGTAGTTACGCACTTACACGCAGTGCGCAGATAAGAGCAGCTTCTTCACGAAGAAGGACTATTGGAACTACGTGGAGCTGCTGGTCCGGGTGGACCCATCCGCTTCCGACTGCATCAAGTCCATCGCCGAGATGCCACACATCAAGACGCTCCTCGGCCGAGGACGCGCATGGTTCGCCGCGCGTCTGCTTTCCGCCTGCATTCGCCGAGTCGCTGCGCCAAGCATCGCTAACCCTCGGAGACCACGCAGGATTCGCTACGCGCTGATGGAGAAGTGCTTGGACGTCTACCTCAGGTCGCTGGCCGCCGATCAATCCATCACCAGGGTGAGCTCCACTTCTTCTTCTTCTTCTTTCATCGTTCTTATGTGCGATGTGGCTGTCAGTGCTTACTTTGATCAACCCTCGGCCCCTCTTCACCAAAAGGACTGGTATGAGAACTTTGCCGTTCTTCGCTCCAATGTGGAGATGAAACAGTGCATCGACCTGCTGTCGCCGCTGTCGGCCATCAACTTCAACCTGTGCCTGAAGGACATCGACTTCGACATTCTGCCGCACGACCTGAAGGCCTACACGCTGGTCGAAATGGAGGAGTGGGACGACTCGTCGCGGGAGACGACCGAGGACCGACGGTCGCCCGACCTGGGTGCCAAGGCCGCGTTCGAGGTCGAGCTGGACAAGCTGCGGCTCGAGCTGGAGCAGCTGAAGGAGGTCAAGGAAGAGATGAGCGACGTCCGTGAGCGATTGCAGAGCGCCGAGAGCGAGAGCCGGCAGAAGGACGGCGAGAACGAACAGCTGCGGAGGCGCGTGGAGGAGCAGGGGCAGCTCATCCGCGACAAGCAGGAGGTCATCGCGCGCATGGAGATGCAACTCAGCGAGGCCAAAGAGGACCACGAAATGGAGCGAAGGCGCCTAGGCGAGGTACAGTCAATCAATTGAGCTTCAACGCAGCATCGCGCGCGCCCGCATATGGCGCACCACTAACTCGAGGAGACAGGAAAAGCGCAAGCTGGAGGAACAGAAGGAGAAGCTGGAGGAGACCCTGCGGCGGAAGGAGGGCGAACACCTGCTGTCGCTGGCGGCCGAGAAGGAGAGCAGGCGCGCGGTCAAGGAGAAGAAACGGGACATCGAGCGATTGGAAAGGGAGCTGGCGCGGGTCACGCAGGAGCGCGACGACGAGGCCCGGGCCAAGCAGGAGCACATCGACAAGCTCAGGCGGCACATCGAAGAGCACGAGCGAGTGCGGGACGAGTGGGCCAAGGAGAAGGCGGCCCACGACAAGCGCAGTGGCGCGCGCGCCAAAGACCAGCAGGAGCTCGAGGAGCGCGAACGCCAGTGGCGCGCGCAGCTCGACGAACTCGCGGCGGAGAAGAGCGCGCTGGAGCAGAGCGTCAAGGAGAAGGCCGACCGGGTCCTAACGCTTGGCCAAGAGCTCGAGCGGAGCGAGAGCGCGGTCCAGCAGTCGAGCGCCGAGAGTGAGGGGCTCGCGGCAAAGGTGCGAGAGCTCACCGAGGAACTCGCGCGTGTCCGGGAAGAGGCGACGAGCGATCGGGAGCGCCTGGCCGACGCGGAGCGGGTGCGGAGCGAGGACAGGGCGCGAGCGGAAGCGCTGCACAAGTGTGCGAGCGACGAACTAGAAGTCGCGCGCGGGGAGGTGCAGCGGTTGAACGCGCAGGTCGGCGAGCTCACCGAAGCGCAGCGACTGTGGGAGCAGGAGCGAGCACAGCAGGAGGCCGAGCTGCAGCAAAGGGCGCAGGAGCGAATGACGGTGGACGAGGCCAAGCAGAACCTCGAGTCCGCGCTTGGGGAGCTGCGGGCCGAGCTGCAGAAGCGTCGGGACAAGGAGGGCGAGGAGGCCCAGGCGAGGCAGGCGCTCGAACAGCAGCTGCAGCTCAAGACCGAGGCCGTGCGCAGGGTCGAGGAGGACCTGGCTGCGGTGCGCAAGGAGAGCGAGACCAAGGCGGGCGCCTTGGAGCGCGAGACGCAGGCCCGGAAGCAGGAGAAGCAGGAGAGGGAGCGGCTCGCGCGCGAGGCGGAGAACCTGCGCATGGAGAACGAGAAGATGGAGCGGGAGGTGAAGCGGGCCGAGGAGAAGGCGGAGCTGAAGGAGCGCGAGATCATTCAGATGCAGCACCGGCTCGAGGGACGCGAGGGCAGCGATCTCGAGGAGGTGAAGCTCAGGCGCGCGCTCGAAGAGAAGGTCGGCGCGCTGGAGCGGGCCGTGGAGGCGGCCAAGCAGGAGAGCGACGAGAAGGACCGGCGCGGCCGGGAGTGCGCGAAGGAGACCGAAGCTCTGCGCGTCGAGCTGCAGGAACTGGCGCAGACGGCGCGCGACTCTGAATCGCTCCGTGCGGCCGCATCGCTTAAGGAGGCGGCGGTCATCAGCGAGCTGCAGCAGCTGCGCGCAGAGTCGGAGAGGCAGGGCGAGGCGGACCGCGCCGAGCGAAGCAGGCTGAGCGCGGAGCTCGAGGCGAAGGAGAGGCAGCTTAAGCAGGCGGCGGAGCAGCAAGAGGCACTGCAGCGACGGCTGAGCGAGGCGGAGCTGGCCGGCCAGGCGGCGAAGGAACTGCAGACCAAGACCGAGGCCGAACTGGCGCAGGCCAACGCGCGGAGAGAAAGCGAGATCGAAGCGTTGGCGGCGAGGCTGACCGCGAAGGAGAGCGAGATCGAACAGCTGCGTGGACGCGAGGATGAGCTCAAGGCCGCCCTCGCGGAGAAGGAAGCGCAGCTGGCGCGCACCCGGCAGGAATTCGAAACGCGCAGCGCGGAGGACGACCTGCGGGTGCGGAGCGTCAGGGCCGAGGCCGAGGAGCTGCAAAGGGCGCTCGCCGAGGCCCGCGTCGCTAGCCAGGAGCATATCGACGGCCTGACCGAGAGGGAGAGCGAGCTGGCGAGCAAGCTCGCCGCGGCCGAGGAGCGAAGCGCGGCGGAGCAACAGGCCGGACGGGAGAGGATGGCCCAGGCCGAGCAGGCATCTGCGGCGCTCAAGGAGCGGGCCGAGGCGGCGGAGGCCAGGGCGCGCGAGCTGGAGGAGCGACACGGCCGCAGAGAAGCCGAGCTGCTGGGAGAGCTGGAGGCGGCCAAGGAGGGCGTCGCCAGCGAGGGCCAGCAGGCGGTCGATCAGCTCAAGGCCCAGCTGGTCGCAGGTGACCAAGGACGCGGACGAGGAAAAGCGGCGGTTGGAGAGCGCGGTGGAGGAGAAGGAGAAGGCGATCGCGACCCAGCAGGAGGAGCTGCGCGAGCTGCACGAGGAGCTCGAGGTGAAGGGCCGGCTGCTGGAGCTCCGGGGCGAGGAGCTGGAGAAGACCAGGCGCGAGACCGACCACGAGCGCGAGCTCAGGAAGGAGCAGAAGCTGGAGTGGCGGTCGGCCGTCGCCGAGCGCGACGTGCGGATCCGAGAGCTCGAGGCGGCCGAAGCGCTGGCCGGGCGGCTGCAGCTGGAGGCCCACGACGCGCTGGCCAAGGCCACCGCGCAGCTCGCCGGCGAGCGGGAGAAGGAGAGCGCGTTCGCCAAGCGAGACGCCGAGAACAAGCGGGAGGTGGAGGAGATGCGGCGCCAGATCGAGGACATCCTACGCATGGAGCGGAGCGGCGAGCAGCAGCTCAACGAGGAGCGCAGGGCCAAGCTGCAACTGCAACAGCTGGCCGAGGAGAGGGAGCGGCTGGCGCGGGAGCACGAGCGCGAGCTGGTGGCGGTGCGCGGGCGGCTCGAGCGCGCCAAGGAGAAGCGTAGGCAGTACAAGCAGCAGGCCAAGGCCCGGGAGTCCGAGGAGAGCAGTGTGGCCCGGGGCAGGGAGCGCGAGCTCGACGAGGCCAGGGAGGCGCTCAAGCAGAAGGTCAAGGAGAAGGAAGCCGAGCTGGACGAGATGAACCGGCTGGCGACGGACGCCAGGCGCGAGCAGGAGAAGGCGATAGAAGAGCGGAACAAGATGCGCGGCGAGCTCGACAGCAAGACGAAGGAGCTCGCCAAGTCGTTTCTGCTGGTCGAGCGCACGCTCAAGGAGTGCACCGAGCTGATGCACGCCATGGAGATCGTGAAGAAGCAGGAACGCGAGGTGAGCGACGAACTGAAGAAGGAGCGCGAGGCCAAGGCCAAGCTACAGGAGGACGAGGCCAAGCGATACGAGGAGAAGCTGCGGAAGGCGACCGACGAGGCCCGGCTCAAGATCGCCGAGCTCGAGGGCATCACCGCCACGCACAAGGAGAAGGCTGAGGTGCTCAACAAGCTGCTGGCCATCAAGGAATCGGAGGTGGCGGAGCTCAGGCAGGAGGCGACCGAGAAGAGCTTCCTGATCGATCAACTGCAGCGCGAGCAACTCGTGGCCCTCTCCTCGCCCGCCGGCACCATGACCGCTACCCTCAGCGCCGACGAGGTACTAATAGCGATAGTCTTAATGATGATCGTGCCTCTTCCCCTCTGGTGGGCTGTAGCAGCCTACGGCCTCGACTCACACCACCACGCACACGCAGGGATCGAGGGATTGGGTACCGGACGAGGCTGTAAAGCAGTGTCCGTCGTGCGAGTACTCGTTTGGCATCACCAGGCGGAAGCACCACTGCCGCAGCTGTGGTACGTGGCCGGCCGGGCCTCTCTTCTCTTTGCCAGACTGGCAAGACTCACCATCATGTCTCACCTACTCCCATGATGACGCTGTGTACAGGTGGCGTCTTCTGCGGCGCGTGCTCGGCCCAGCAGGCCATCATCCCCTCCATATCGCACACGCGCCCTGTTCGCGTGTGCAATGAGTGCCACAAGTCCTTGAAGATGTAGCTGCGCACTTAATTGGCTTCTCTGTAAAACCATACTATTTATTCGAGCGCCTTCACGCCAACACTAACTTGTTGCTCGCCTCCAGGGAGGGTCCTTTTGGAAGGTGTCGTCCCGGTACAACATTGTACAACCTAACGTGAGAGTTGCGACAGTGAATGCCAAAATTCTGCGTTACTTTCTGTGACAGCTGCCTCTGTTTGCCCAATGGCAGAACGAACTAAAGATTTTCGCTCTGACTTTCGCTCCCGCTCTTTCGCACCAAGCCAGACCAATCACGGAGGCGAGGGGTGGGGCGAAACGTCGGTGGGCAGGCCGGGCGAATTTCATCCCGCGGTATCTTCCTCTACTCTCTTTTCCCACCGTGACGAACTCTCCGGGTCGTACAGCTCGCCGATACTCTTGCTGTACAGCTCTTGCACACAACGCACACAACACTGATGGAGAACGTTGAGTACCTTCAGGCACCGGTTGACGGCAAGGAGCCCCGCCGCGTTGTCGTGCTCAACTACAGCGACCTCGAGCAACCCAATGTACCAAAAATCTCAATTTACGATTTTCGCTTGGTGCTCATCGATTGATGAGAGATTTTTGTTAGGGCTGGACCAACTTAACGATTTTTGATTCCATTTTGCAACAATTCTGTTCCAATTGCAGGTAGACCTGTCTGCAGCGATCGAAGAGGCTTACGGCTTCAACGGTCTGGGTATCCTCGCCGTTCGTGGCGTGCCCAACTTCATGCAGCTTCGTGGTGAACTGCTGCCTCTCATCCACAAGTACGCGTGTACTGCTCTACTCGACCGTTCGTTCAGCCGCTGATCTCCAACCCCGGTCCTCTTCTATGTCTGCAGGTTCGCCACCCAGCCCGAGGAGGTAAAGAAGAAGACAGAGCACCTGGAGAGCAGCTACAGCTTCGGCTGGTCCCATGGCAAGGAGGTGCTCGAGGGCAAGCCCGACTTCTCCAAGGGCTCCTACTACAACAACCCCGTCTACGACCGTCCGTTCGACGACGAGGAGCTCATCAAGAAGTGCGTGCGCCCCATTTATGTCACCGTTCCCCTCGAGGCGCAGCGCGTTGTCTAACCACCACACCACGCCATCATCGTCATCATTGCATGCAGGTACCCTTCGTTCTGCCACCCCAACATCTGGCCCGAGGGCATGCCAGAGTTCAGGGATGGCTTCATGAACATGGGCAAGCTGCTCGTGGACGTGGGTTTGCTCATTGCCAAACAGGTAAGCTTCTTCGTTACTGTCTGCGGGCTGACTTGCACGTAATGCATGCTAACCACCACCACCATCCTGCCATGACGTCGCGTGTACAGTGCGACATCTTCGTGAAGAAGCAGTGTCCGGCGTTCGAGGAGGGCAAGCTCGAGCGTATTGTGCGGGAGAGCCGAACGGCCAAGGGCCGCGCCCTTCACTACTTCCCCATCGAGGAATTCACAAGCGACGAGTGTGGCGAGAAGAGCTGCCAGTCCACCCACGATGTACGTGCTCGTTGCGCAATGAGTGAGCGCTCGTGCCCGTGTAACTGAACGCGCGTCATATCTGGCACAGGCCGACGTCTCTTCGTGGTGCGGTTGGCATAACGATCACGGCTCGCTGACGGGCCTCGTCCCGGCCATGTACATGAGCAAGGAGGGCGCCGAGGTCACCAACCCCGACTCCTCGTCCGGTCTCTACATTCGCGCCAGGAACGGCGATCTGGTCAAGGCCGTCATCCCCTCCGAGTACATGGTCTTCCAAATTGGTACCCACCTATCCTCGTTCAGCTGCTGCTGCTGTTGTGTGATGCGTGTGCTGCGCGAGTGCCACGAGCTGGGTGTGGATTGAGGAATGTGATGTCTATTTACCGGGTGCGGTGGTACAGGCGAGACGGCGTGCATCCACAGCGGAGGCTACCTGCAGGCTACGCCGCACTGCGTGCGAGGTGCGGCGGGCGAGAAGGCTCGCGGCGTGAGCAGGGAGACGATGGCCGTCTTCATGGAGCCCATGTGGGACGAATCCATGACCGTGCCCGCCGGCGTTGAACCTGATATGGTACGACTTCGGATTCACATCTCTTCCTGGTCCATGGAGCTTGACGTTCTGACCCGTGCGTCGTGCGCACTCCCCGCTCCCCTTTCAGGCCACCCGAGGCTCGGGCGCGCAGCACCTGCCCAAGGGCGTGCCGCCTCTGGCCACGCGCTGGAACGAAACGCAGGACTTTGGCTCCTTCACCACTTCCACCCTCTCGTCCTACTACTGATGCGATGCACTCTTCTCTGGTCAAGTTGTCCTCGAGGAACACCGGCACACATAAAGAGCATCGACCACCGACCATCAACCGCGACCCACACGAGCTAGGGTAGTAGTGGTACATGTTCAAAAACGGCCAAGTGTGGCCAGTCCGCCACCCTGGGAGAGGTGGGCGCAGCGGAGTACATGAGAGTAGATGTCCATCCTGTCGGTGCCGATGAGGGTCAGCAGCTGGTCGCGTCGGTCCTCCCTGATCTGCCACTTGTCGGTATGGTAGAGGTGCCTCTTCTTCGCCTTCTTGAACAGGTCCCTCTCCTTCTTTGCCTCGTTTTCTTCTACGCTTTTGTTCTTGTTCTTCTTCTTCCCCTTTGTCCCTCCGCCGCAGAAGAAGTAGGCGATCGCACTCTTCTTGAAGCGCTTGAACACCCGCTCCGCCTCGTCGGGCGTCAGCATCACCCGCGACGGCCGCCCCTCCCGGCCGCCCACCAGCGGCGTGTTGTTGACGATCGGCTGGGCCACCACGAGCAGCGGCACGAGCCGCTCTTCGCTGAAGCCCTCCACGTTCATGAAGGTGAAGGCCAGCAAGTCTTCGGCCCACGGCCACAGATCGGCCGCCAGCCCGTGTAGGACCACCCCCCTGGTCTGCTGGGACAACTCGTCGACGGTCGCGGGCGGCTGGTGGTTGTGGGTTTCATCTTCATGATGATCGGGAGGGTGGCGGGGTTGGTGGAGGAAGTGGAGCCATACGAGCATCACCAGCTCCTCGCCCACCCCCTCGAAGCTCTCCACGTCGTCCAGGTGCCGCCCGATGACCTCTGCGCTCAGCCCCACCAGCCGGTCCACCCTCCTGCGCCGCCGTAGCGCGCTGTATCGTCCCTGCACCCGCCGCTCCTCCTCGGCCCACCGGGGCAGCAGCTCAGCCCCATCCTCTCCTCTCCTCTCCATCAACAAGTTTCGTTGCCGATCATTCAATAAGTGAACGGCAAAACCCCAGCTTGTCTTCTTCGCAGAAAGACGTTGGGGACTCCCATCTTTCCTCCTCTTAGTTGCGCGCAGGAGCAGGGGTGGGTCGATCGTTGACGGTCTACAGGGAGTCTGGCTCCTCGTACTCCCAGGGTTCAAGTCCTTGACGCCCCTATTTCTCTGTTTTCTGAAAAGACAAGAAGCGACCAAAGCTCATGGCGTCGTGGCGCTTGCTGGTGGTGCTGGTCACCGTAGGTCTGCCTCTGGTGTGTTTGGCGCGGTACCAACCGACCTGGGGCTCCCTCGACGCCCGCCCCTTACCCTCCTGGTACACATGCTCTCTTGCACACAACCCTGCTTCATTCCGTTCTTCTTCACATGTGGTGCCCATACGCCTCTGTTCTGCTGCTCCTCGCTACTCCAGGTACGACGACTCCAAGTTTGGCATCTTCATCCACTGGGGCGTGTTCAGCGTGCCCAGCTACTCGTGCGGTGGCGTGGCTGCCGAGTGGTACTGGTGCGTGGCCCTCCTCCCTGTCCTTAGTATTTGTTCCTTTTATTTCTGCCTCTCACGAGGTGTGCTGTGACCCCACAACTTACGGCGGAAGGTGCTCAGGAATGGACTGGAGACGGGCGCCGGCAACGGGTGCATCCAGGAGTTCCACAACAAGACGTACGGCCCTAACTTTAAGTACGCCGGTACGTGCTGGGTGGTGGGAACTTGTGGTTTCAGTTTCGACCTTGGCTGGAGCAGCTGGTCTGATGGGTGACCGGTCCACGCACAGACTTTGCGAAGGGGTTCAGTGCTGAGCTCTTCGACGCGGCCAGGTGGGCCAACCTCTTCAAGAAGAGCGGCGCCAAGTATGTGGTGCTCACCAGCAAGGTGCATTTCCTTCCGTCAGTCCATCGCACCTGGACTCCCCAGTTGGTTCCTTTTGTTGTTCTCATGCCTCAAACCGGTGCGCGGTGCAGCACCACGAGGGCTTCACCAATTGGCCGTCGCCTCAATCCTGGAACTGGAACAGCGCCGATGTCGGTACGTGTCACTGCATTCCTTTGCGATTCCTCGTGCGGTCGACCGGCCGCTGACGGTCATTTGTTGCTTGAGTGCTTGCGCAGGTCCCGGCCAGGACAACGTCGGCCTCGTGACTGAGGCCGTGAGGGCAGGCGGCCTGCGAATGGGGCTCTACCACAGGTAACTGCGGCACTTTGGAGGGAACACTGGACGCTGTCTAACGCAGCGTCTGCGGCACAGCCTTTTTGAGTGGTTCAATCCCCTCTATGTGACGGACAGGAGCAACAACGGCAGCACCACGGTCTACGTGGATACCATCCTACAGCCCCAGCTGCACGACATCGTAAACCGTTACAAGCCCGAAATCGTACGCACCGCACTCAACCCAACCCTACCACTACTTCTACGGTCCTTGGTCTGAACTTGATGCTTCATCGGCTCGCGTTCAAGATCTGGGCCGATGGCGACTGGGAGATGTACGACACCTATTGGAAGTCGAAGGAGTTCCTGGCATGGCTCTACAACGACAGCCCGGTCCGCGACACGGTGGTGACCAACGACAGATGGGGCAAGGACGACAGCTGCAAGCACGGTGGCTACTGGACCTGCACGGATCGCTACAACCCGGGCGTGCTGCAGGAGCACAAGTGGGAGAACTGCTTCACCATCGACTCCCGCACCTGGTACTGACTGCACACCAACCCTCACGCAGCGGACTGGACTTGAAGCGAAGCGAAGGTGTCTCTCATCAGTTTCTCACACACACACACACACACACACACACACACACACACACACACACACACACACACACACACACACAGGGGCTATGCGCGCAATGGAGGCATAGGCGACTACCAGACCATCGACCAGCTCTTGCAGGAGCTGATCTCCACCGTCGCCTGCAACGGAAACTTCCTGCTCAACGTGGGTCCCACCAGGTTTGCTCCCCTTGCCCTCTTGTGTGAGCTTGTATGGGCTTCGTACTGACCCGACGCAAATGCAACGCGCACTCGAAGTGACGGAATCATCACGCCGGTCTACGAGGAGCGCCTACTGCAGATCGGGACCTGGCTGGACTTCAACGGCGAGGCCATCTACGCGACCAAGCCGTGGAGGTCACAGAACGATACGGCCTCCTCGGTCTGGTACACGGCGCCCAAGTGGTCGAACAGCACGGCCTACGCCATCTTCTACGCGTGGCCCGCGGAGAGCGTACTGCGCCTGACCCAGGTCGTGCCGCAGTCGCCCAACATGGTAGCCCAGTTGCTGGGCTACCGTGGCAACCTCGCGTGGAAGCTGAACGGCAACACCCTCGCCATCGTCCTGCCCGAAATCGCCCATCTGCCTCCGCTCCTTCAGGTCCAGACCGCCTTTACCATCAAGCTGGTCGGCGTACAGTGATCTTGCCGCGGCTTTTTTTAAAATAAATATTGTACAGAAAAAGATAAGAGCACAAAGAGAAAAGAATTATTATTTATTAGAAATTGTAAATGTATTTCTTATTTAAATTGTGTCCCAATTAATTTACTGTGCGACAACAGCAACAAAGAAGGTTAGTTACGTGACGACGAGAGGTGGTCACCTTGATTCGCAAGAGGAGAAAAACATTCATTGATGGAGATGGAGCCTCCTTCGTCAACGAAGGGGATGGTGGAGCAGCGACGTCGGCGTTTCGAAGACGTGCTCGCGCCGTCGGGGTCAGTGACCACCGTCTTCCCCCCCTTCTCCCTCGGCCGCCAGAGCGTGCGGGCCGGCGGCGGCACCGTACGCGCCACCACCACCAAGCCCAGTACCCCGCAGCGGCCCACCGCGGCCACGCAGGCGGCGTTCGAGGTGGTGGTGGAGGTGTGCCACGAGTACTACTGCCGCGCGGTGGCGGACTACGCAGCGCGGGCCGAGGGCGAGCTGTCGCTCCGGCGGGGCGACGTGCTGCAGGTGGTGCGGCTCGGGCCGGGCGACTGGTGCGAGGGCCACATCCTCACCGGCAGCTGCCGCCGTGGCCGCTTCCCGCGCCACCGCGTCGAACGCATCCCCAATCCCTCCTCCACTTCATCATCGTCATCGCCAGCATCGCCATCGCCATCGTCCTCGCCGTCCACTTCCACTTCCACTTCGCCGTCGTCGTCGCCGAAGCGGACGCCGCCGCCACCGCCGCCGTCGACGCGCAAGGGCGTGCTGCTGGCCCAGCGCTCAGGGTCCGCGGTGGCGCCGCGCGGTCGAGGGTCTGCGCTGCAGCCGCGGCCGTTGCCGGCACCGCCGCAGCGGCACAGCGTGGTGACGTCGGTGCTGGCCCAGTGCCAGCAGCTGGTGAGCGGGTGCCTCGAGCTTAAGGAGGCGGCGGTGGCGTGGACAGGCGCGGCCGTGGGCGTGGGCTTTTCGGCTGAAGAGTGGCAGAAGAAGGGCGACAGGCTGACGAAGGACGCCGGCGAGCTGCGAAAGAAGGCGCAGGAGCTCAAGAAGCAGTCGTCGGCCAACAAGTACGGCACGGAGGAGCAGCTCAAGAAGGACATGCGCCTGTACCTCCAGCACAAGAAGTCCCTCGCCAACTTCAAAAACTTCACCGAGGGTGCAGCGTTCTCTTCGCTCTTCGCTCTTCGCTCTTCGTCCTTCGCTTTTCGCTCTTTCTGCACTTGGTGTGCTGATTCTCCACCACGAATATCAGATTTGACGTCGCTTGTGGAGCGCTCGGTGAAGACATCGATCGTGACTCTGGCCAGGGACAGCCCACCCAGCGCCAAGGAGATAGACGGTGGGTTGTCGTCGTCGTCGTTGGCCACGAGTGTGCGACGACCACAGCTGACATCTTCTTCGCATTTCGTTAAACACAGAATTGGACGGGCACTTCGCCGCTGTGGCGGAGTCGGTGAAGGAACTTGTGATGACCGTGCAGTCGTGGAACCTCAACGTCAAGAACCAGCGCCAACTGGAGAAGAACAGCTCCCCCGCGCTCTCCTACGGCAGCCTCTGCGCCAAGGCACACGCGATGGGGTCTCAGCTGCCAGGTAAGCTTACAGCTTCACACTACCACCACACATCAACGCGGCAGGTGCAGTGGGTTGTGACTGACTCCGAAGATCACTAGGCCTGGCCCGCACTGGCGACAAGCACGAGTTCATCCGAACGGCCAAGGACATGCTCAACACTCTCGACAGCATCAGCGAGTACTCTGCAACGGCCGGCCTGGTTCACGTATGTGGTGCCACCACCTTGAACGAGGAAAAGAAGTGCTTTGGCGATTATATATTTATCATTTTTTAACTCGCATTCGGTTCATTCCACAGGAGGGCGTGGAGCTCAAGCGTCTCTCGCACCAACTCCTCTCAGTCACGCAGGCTGACATCGGCAAGCAGGACTCGGCCGTGAATGCGCATATCGACAAAATGCGGGCGCTGATCGATGCCAGCATCCTCGTGTTCGTAGACTCGCTCTCCTCCGCGCTCAACGCTAGCCCGGCTACGCCTTCGGCGTCGTCTGCCGACCTGGACTCGCACTGGGCGCAGCGAAGCGGCCCCGTGTCCCCGCGCGGCGCGCTCAGTGGTGAGGTCGGCATCACGCGTGATCGGTCGTTCTCGTCGCCGCCGACGTTGACCGAGAGTACGGGCGCGGAGCGCGAGAAGCAGGAAAAGATGCGCATGAACGTGATCAACGAGATTCTTTCGACCGAGACTGTGTACTGCACCCAGCTCAAGATGGTGCTCGCCGACGTACGGTCATCATTCTTCGCACACGCGCACACACCACCGCACGCACTATCGCCCACACGGGCTAGCCATGCTTACGTGTGGAGTAATGGATTGCGCGTGTGTGACAGTTCATAGAGCCATTGCGGAAGGCCAGGTGGGGACAGGAGCTGCTCGACTCCGACCGCCTGCTGGCCAAGCAATTCGAGAGCTGGGCCAACCTGGTCGATCTATCCAAGGAATTCCTGTACGGCGCCCGCATTGGTCACGGACCTCAGTGGTCGTGGGCTCTGACCCTGGGGACCCTGCAGGGCTGACCTCAACGGGCGGATGGCGCAATGGTCCGGCGACACTCAGTCCCAGAAGGTGGGCGACCTCTTCCAACGCATCCTGCCCAAGCTGAAGCAGGTACCAGGACGCTTCTTTTCGTTTTTGTTGGCGGAGGAAGTGACGACACGAACAACACAACACGGGGCCGCAGGAGTACCAACGCTACATCACCGACTACGACATGATGCGCGAGCGAATCAAACTGCTGCGCGCTCAGCACGTTGACTTTTCAGTACGGCCCCTGGACCTCGCGCACACAGAGCGCAGGAGAGATTGACCACACGACAAATCATCTCATTCCGTGCAGGCCCACGTGCTCAGATTCTGCGCTGCGGCCGGTGGCGCCGATATGGGATTCCACCTGATCCTGCCCATCCAGCGCATCCCACGATACGAGGTGGGAATCACCTCTCCATCGATGAAGCTGATGGCGTGACTGACGATCGCTTGCTGACGCACTCTCTTTTTCCGCGGGCACAAGATGCTGCTCTCGACGCTCACCAAGCACACGCCATCGAACCACTCGGACTACCGGGAGCTTGTCACCACGCTGGACAAGATCAAAGAGTTGCTCAACTTCCTCGACGAGACCAAGCGACGCGAGGACAACAAGCGCAAAATCCAGCACGTCATGGCGCACCTCTCCACCCCCAAACACAAGCTTCCACGAGTACGCCCTCACCCCCTTCAGTTCTGTGGACACACAAAACACACTTCACACACCACACACAGCACACACGACGTCACCGCCTCATATTGCGCGTGTGTTGTGTGTAAACCAGATTTTGGATGAGGAGCACATGAAGGGTCGGGTCTTCCTGCGGGAGGGCCTGTTGTACGATACCTACGGCAAGAAGAGGAAGGAGTGCTACGTGTTCATGTTCGACGAGTTCCTCATCAAGACCTCGCTCAAGAACACCCACCGGCTCACAACCAACCTCACCCGACTGGGGCTCAGCCAAAAGCCCGCGGAGCAGAAGCCGCCTCAGTACGAGTACAAGGACATCATCCCGTTCTCCAAAGTCTTCGTCTCGTCGCCATCCCTCGAAGAAGGTAACACACACACCACACACACCACACACACACCACACACGACGTCATTCTGACGGACCTAAAACGTTTGTAGAAGCTGAGGAGGGGCTCAACGTTACGTTCAAGCTCATCGAACGCAATCCCGCGCCGGACACGCCACCCTGCGTGCAGACGTTCACCTGTTCGTCGGAGAACGAGCGCAAGTCGTGGATGAAGGACATCAGCGAGGCCATCAACCTCAGCGCCGTCATGATGCAGGTCCACTCCACCTCCATGATCGTGCGGCGAAAATGAAAAATGTAATTCTTGCGGACATCGGCTTTCGCGCCAAAATGTTCAACAGCCAGAAGAGCGCGGAAAAGTTGTCATTTTGTTTTAAATTAATCTTGAATCGACGAGGAGCAAAATGAAGAGGAGGCGTGACGAAGATGCCGAGGTGACGACCGCCTCCGCCACGGTTCTAGAGGCGCAGCAGCAAAAGAAACGGCAAAGATCTGAAGTAGAGGAGACGCATCGACCAACAGCGGACGCGAAGCTGGACATGCATTCGAAGGTTCCTCTCGGCATGTCGGCAGATGCTGTGTCCAGCGGAGGCACACTTACCACCTGGCGGCTCGCCGAGTCGCGCCACAAAGGTTGGGGATTGCGATCAATTTTCTCTCAATTAGACCTGTGCTGATAAATCATCTCGCCCACCACACTGTGCACATCCCTCCATAACCACCGTTCCATGCGAGGTGTATGCCGCTTGAAGATTAATCTTCTCGTACGTCCCCCAGGTCGCTACTCGGTGCTCGTGTTCTACCCACTTGACTTCACCTTCGTGTGTCCCACCGAGCTCATCGGCTTCAGCGACCGCCTCGATGACTTCGACGCGGTGCCACTTCCTTCTTGCCCTTACCGTCAGGCCTGCCACACCACGCACGCGCCTCACACTGCACTGCCAACACAGATCAAGTGCGACGTGGTGGGCGTCTCGGTAGACTCCAAGTACACGCACCTGGCGTGGCTGCGCACGCCCCGCAATGCTGGCGGCCTCGCACCCGTGGGCGACCACCAGAAGCCCTTCGTCTTGCCGCTCGTCAGCGATCTCACTCACGCCCTCTCCAAGAGCTTCGGCGTCTTTGATGAGGAGTGCGGGCACTCGAAGCGTGCGGTGGTGATTGTCTCCGACGCCGGCGTGGTGCGCGAGGTGCTGGTCAATGACGACGCCGTCGGGCGGAGCGTGGACGAGGTGCTGCGGCTGGTGCAGGCCCTCCAGTACGCCGACGCCCACGACGGCGAGGCCTGTCCCGTCAACTGGACACCCGGTACCCTACCTAGCGCACCGCTTTTCCCCTCTCATGCCTTCTTTCTTACCCCCTCCCCCCTTCATCAGGCAACGCGACCATCAAAGCGGACCCCGTCGGGAGCAAGGAGTACTTCAACACGGACATGGACCAATAAAGCCATCAACATGTTGATTTGTTTTGTTTGTTTATTCTCACACCCAGCAGGCATAGCAACGACTCGCGGCTCCAGGTCTCCCGTAGCTGCAGGCGTCCCCCACAGGGGGCTGATAAGTGCTTAGCCTACTTGGAGGTGGTCTTCTTGCTGGGCCACAGGCTGCGGACGAGGGCCAGCACGGCGCCGAACACGATGGTGTGGGCCACGATCGCTCGGGTCGAGGTTTGGCCTGTGCGCACTCAGTCAGAAGTAGGCTCTAGCGAAGGAGAAAGAGGAAGGGGGAGGGTACCAGAGAGCCAGAAGCCGCGAGACTCGGCGGGGAGGGTGAGGAGGAGACCGGGAGAGAGGATGCCGAAGAGGAGGGTGGGCACCACGAGGTTGCGGTTGAAGATGGGTTCCTCAGAGTCGTCGTAGTTCATCTACGCAAGGCGTGGGGAAAAAAACAAAGTATATCCAGTGAGCTGCCTGTCCTCTTCAGCAACTCTCCTTGCGAGGGGTACCTTGAAGTGGGTGATGTGTTGTGCTGGTAGTGCTGTGTTGTGTAAAAGCAGAACGAAGGCTGAACGTAGCCTTTTGTTGGCTCACCGCCGCTGGCGTGGGCTTACATGTCCACACTTGTTTCGCACGGCATTCTGGCGAAATTCAAATGAACCCAGTGGCTGAGTGCGGAGCCAACCAGCAGCGAAAATGATCATCTTACCATGGAAGGAGTACTACGGCCCAGAAAGGGGCTGAACCGGTGTGTAGGAGGAGCTTCTGCAGCTCACCAGTCTGATGAATGTAAAAATATATACAAATGGCTTGTTTTCGTCCCACTTCGCTACTTCCCCTTCACTCTTGGGCCACATCACTCGGTGGTTGCGTCATCTGAATGGGTTGGGCGTCAGTGAGATGAGTGGAGCTCGTGCAAAGAGAGAGAGAGAGAAGAGAAGCGTACCGACGCCAGGCTCTTGTTGGCCGCCGTAAAGAGCTCCACGCACCGCTGCAGCCTCTTCTTGGCATCGTCGTCACTGCTGTTCTTGTCGACCTCTTGCTTGGCCTGCTCGCTGGGGTCAACCGCGGAGGAGTTCATCGCCTTCTCCGTGTCACCGCTTCCCACCTCCGCATCGCCCTGCCCCTCCTTGGCCTTCTGTTGCTCGTCTTCCGTCGCCGGTCGGCTGCTGCTGCCCTCTTCCTCCGCCGCCGTCACCTGCATCGTCACGCCGACCCGCTCTCGGGTGGCCTTCTGCTGAGCCACGAGCATGCGCGCCGCGTCGAGGGACGTCCTCGAGAGCTGACACAGCACCTCGACCGTCGTCTGGACCTCGTCCGGCGATCCCTTGCCGTTGATGTTCTTCACCGCCTGCAGCTCGTGCAAAATGCTGTTGATGCAGTCGACGTACACCCGATAGTGCTGATCGGCCCGCACGCACGCGTACAAATTCACGTGAATGTGAGGTTGGTTGGCCCAACCAAGAACGTGAAGACTCGGGCCACAAGAAAGGGCCCTACGTACGTCGTCGTGTTGGGGCGCGGCGACCTTGTCCTTAAGGGCATTCAAGCTGCGCTCATACTTCTCTCGCATCTCCCGCTCGCGCCCGCTCTGGTCGTTCTGCGCCGAGGCCGCCTCGGGAATCGGCTTCGTGGTCGATTCCTCGTCTCGGCTTCTCCCCATGGCGGCTGACCGGGGCGATTCTATGGTTGTGGCCGCCCGAGCGCGCGGCGAGTTGGGGCCGCCACCGAGCCGCGGAGAGGGCTGGTCCTCGCGGTGGAGCGGAATGCCGGGGAAGGGCGAGCTCTCGCTGGCGCCCACTGCCAACCGCTTGATCGCGTTGGAGGTCGAGCCCGACCTAAAGAAGATGCGGCTGCTGGACCGCTTCTCGAAAGTGGGCTTCACCTCGGCGCTGAGCGTATTGGAGGAGGAGCTGCTGCTGCTGCTATCGGTGACGATGGCCTCCTTTTCCTTCTCCTTTCCGCTTTGGCTCTCGGCGCCGTCCTGTTTCTCCTTGCCGCCCTGCTTCTCGTCCCAGCGCCGCTGCAGCATGCGCTCGATGACCTCTGCGCTTGCCGCGGGGGATGATTCGGGGTCCAAGGGCGGCTCCTCACTGTTTGTGGCGTGGCGTGAGCGCTGTCATCTCTACGAGAAGAAGGGAAGGCCCAAGGGTTCTGGTGTGGTGAGAAGGAAGCGATACCTCACGAGTTTCTGTAAGACCTCCCAGTCGGTCACGATCTGTGTGATGTCGCCCGCATAGGCTGGAGAGCAGAGCAAACGAAAACAAGAAAAGAACATCTATGAGCGGGTCGTCACTTGTATGAAGGGCACTTACACCACCAAACACTTTGAAAGAGGTGGCGCACCTATCTGGGTCTCGGTGGCCGTGATGATAACGCGGTAGCCCCAGCTGACATCACCTGAAGACCACCACGACTTGCCGACTGCTCGTTGGGGGAGGGGGAAATCAGAAACGTGAATCGGATCAAATGGAGCCGAGAAGTGTACCAATTTTGCATTCTTGGAGGGCGAGATGGGTGTCCTGCTTGATTGTGACCCATTGCAGCTTGCTACCCGCCGCAATTGTTGGTTTACACAGCGGCATCTACTTGCTCCAAGAAATTAAAACTCTTTGCCGATTGTTCAGATGGCGCGCTTCTGTGATTTGCTTGCCTCGTGTCCCTCGCGAGAAAATAGGGTACTGTGTCTTGCGGATACAGAGCAGAGAGTTGATGGTGTCGGATAGGTGATGGTGAAGACGCGTATGAAGGCGAGCACACCACCGGAGGCTGCAGCGTTCTCTCGTGCGGTGTGGCGTGTGTGGGCTGGTTCGCGTCTTCTCTTCGGAAATTTCGCGTTCTGCAGTTGTGCGTCGTCGGTTCGACAGCTGCCCCTTTCTGTTGTGGTTGGTCGCGCCAAGGTCCACTTGGGGATATGGTATCGACCCAATACCACCCATCTGACCACCCACCAATCGAGGGATCGACCAGACTGGATCACAGCTCACACGCCAGCGACCCCGCCCTTGCTCATCCTCTCAGCACCGGAACACCGCTGCCTGTTCAATATAACGCTTCGACCAACCGCGACACAAAGGAAGAAGAGAACAAAAGGAAGCTCCGCCGCCACTTTGCCCTCCGGAAAGTGGGGCGGACAATTCAGTGCCGGCTGCACCACCCCCACACATCGCCTCACGGTCGTGCATTGCTGCTCCTGCTGCCACCACCGTCCTGTTGGAGGTGCCGGTCGTTGTTTACATCATCAGTGAGAAACCGAGCAAAGAGGGCTTCAGCAGCATCATGCAGAAGAGGGAGGCGGCAGCGGCGGAGGACGACGCGCCGACGGTGAAGAAGACGAAGCTGTTGCTGGGGCTGAAGGATGAGGTGATCAAGCTCAAGCTGACGGTGAGCGAGGAGCAGGCCGAACGCGAAAAGATCAGCGAATGGCTCAAGACCACCCTCCGCCCCTCGCTCCAGCGCATGAACACCAACGTCTCCTCCAAGTTTGAGGAGCTCGAGGCCGAACTCGCCCAGGAGGTCGCCAATCGCTCCAAAATCAACGAATGGCTCAAGTGCGCCCCCCCCCTTCTCCTTCCAATAATATCCAATAAATACGAGTAATGGAAATTAATATTTACTAGTTGTTCATAGTTTAGAAAATACTAAAAATTTAAATTTATTTATTTTATCATTATTGCAGGGTGAAGCTGGGTCCTGAGCTGGAGGAGGTCGAGCTGCTGGTGGTGAAGAAGCTGCTGGTGGAGCGCGAGCAGTGGGAGCGCGAGAAGCGGGACCAGCAGCGGGAGGAGCTCGCCCAGCTGGAGCGCACGTGGACCAAGAAGTTCGATGACGAGCGCGACAAGCTCCGCGAGACCATCGCCGCCTCCGTCTCGGCCGCCTCCGCCTCCGTCGCCGCCGCCGCCGCCACCGGCAACAGCGCCACCACCAGCGGCAAGGTGGTCAAGGAGGGGCTGGGCCGCGACGAGGTGGAGGACATTGTGCGCCGCAAGGTGGCCGACGTGCGGTACGAGGCCCTGCAGGAGTCGCTCAAGCGCGAGGAGGAGGTCAAGCGCGGCCTCGAGGAGCGCTGGCGGAAGGACCTCGTGGCCAAGGACGACGAGTGGCGCCGCCGGCAGGACGAGTGGGAGCGGCGCGTCGAGGAGGAGCGCCGGCGGTGGCAGGAGATGACCCACGCCCTCCTCCAGCAGCAGGTCCAGGCCGCCGCGGCCGTCGCCCCAGCGGCTGCGCCTGCCGTCGTGTCGGCCACGCCCGTCAAGGCGGCTGGCAGGGCCGGCGAGGTGGGAGAGTGGCTGCGCAGCTGCGGGTGCGAGCGCTACGCCGATGACTTTGTGGTCAACGGCTACGACTCGCTCCTGGTGGTCCAGCAGCTGGATTCGGCCGATCTCGACACCATCGGCGTCACGCTCCCCGGTCACCGGAAGGGTACCTTGTTTTCTTCCACTCTTTCTCCCTCAAATTCGACCCACCCCCCGCGCGCATGAAACTGACCCAACTCGCTTGACGCGGTTGGTGCACCACCGTGCAGTGCTTCTCGCGGCTGTGTCCAAGCTGAGCGGACACTCGGTCGCGCCCACCGCATCATCGGCGCCCAACGGTTCCGCGGTCGCGGCGTCGTCGACGCCGGTCAAGTCCCCGCAGCGTGCCAGGCGCACCGAGGACAAGGGCGACATCTTCGCCGAGAAGAGCCCCGCTTCCCCGGCTTCGACTTCGGCGACCTCGCCCAGCCGCAAGTCGGTCGACGCCCCGACTGCTGCCGCTGCGGTCACCCCGCCCGCGGCCTCTTCGCCGGCGCCCAAGGAGGACTCGTCGTCGTTCTCGATCTTCTCGCCGCTGAAGAGCCTGCTGGGCATCAGCGAAGAGGAGGAGCGCGCCAAGGAGCTCGAACGCAAGCGCCGGGAGGAGGCCGCGGCGAGGGCGCGCGGTCGAGGCCGTGGCGGCCGTCGCCCTGCCACCACCACGCCCACGCCCGCTCCCGCTGGATCCCAGGCCACGAGCCGCGACGCGGAAGCCGCCCAGAAGGCCAAGGCCGAGGCCGAGTCCGAGGCGGCCCGCAAGCGCGAAGCCGAGGCGAAGGAGCGCGAGGAGCGCGAGAAGTGGATCGCCGAGGACAAGGCCCGCGACGAGCGGGAGAGGCGTGAGCGCGAGGAGCGCGACAGGATCGAGCGCGAGGAGAGGGAGAAGCGCGAGCGCGAGGAGCGCGACAGGATCGAGCGCGAGGAACGCGAGAAGCGCGAGCGGGAGGACAAGGAGAGGCGCGAGCGCGAGGAGAGGGAGAGGGAGGAGAGGGAGAAGCGCGAGAGGCTGGCCAGCGAGGAGCGGGAGAGGCGGGCGCGCGAGGAGGACGAACTGCGCGCGAGGCAGGACAGAGAGAAGGAGGAGAGGGAGCGGAAGGAGAAGGAGCACCGGGAGCGCTTCGAGAGGGAGCGACGGGAGCAGCGGGAGAAGGAGCAGCGCAAGCGCGAGGAACGCGAGAGGCGCGAGCAGGAGGAGCGCGACGAGGCCGAACGCGAGCAGCGGAAGGCCCGCGAGGCGCAGGAGCAGGAGGAGCGCGACTACCAGCTCCTCAAGGCCCGCTTCGAAGAGGAGGAGCGCGAGAGGCTCGAAGAGGAGGCCCGCCAGAAGGAGCGCGAGGAAACCGAAAAGCCGCCGGCCGCCGCTGCTGCGGCGCCAGCAGGCGGAAGGGGAAGGGGCAGAGGAGGCCGTGGCCCGCTGCCGCAGGTGCGCGGACGCGGCAGAGGCGGCCAACGCCAGGCGAGAGCGACCCACGACGATCAGCAGCAGCAGCGAGAGAAGGAAGAGCGCGAGCGCAAGGAGAAGGAGAAGCGCGAGGCCGAGGAGAGGCAGAGGAAGGAGCAGCAGCAGCAGCAAGAGGAGGAGCGGAAGCGCAAGGAGGCCGAGGCGAGGCAGAGACAGCAGCGGGAGGCGAAGGAGCGCGCGGACCGCGAGGAGCGGGAGAGGAAGGAGCGCGAGGAGAGGGAGCGCAAGAAGAAAAAGGAGGAAGAAGAGGCCGCCAAGCAAAAGGCCGCGCAACAAGAGACCAAGGCGCGAGACAGCGTGGGCAAGCTCAACCTGCACCGCTTCGCGTTCCTCGACGCCGAATCGCCCGACGAGCTCTTCGCCGAGGTCGCGCCGCCCAAGGAGGAGGCCAGCGAGTCCGGCGCCAAGAGCCGACGGCAGGCGAGGCCCGCCAGCAGCGCCGGCGCCGCTCCGATCGCGACAGCCAAGGACGAGGCGCCGGCGGCCGCCAAGGCCGATCGCGGCAAGCTGAGCCAGGAGCGATTCGCGTTCCTCGGCGGCGAGGCCGAGAAGGAGGCCGACGCCGGCGAGTCCGTCGTCGGCGAGACCGCGGGGTCGAAGGGCATTCTCAAGGAGCGGCCCCGAAGCCAGTCCGGCGGCAAGCGCGTCTCCTTCTACGCCGGTGACAAGGGCGGCGATGATGGTGGTGGTGACGACGACGAGGAGGAGGACGAGGCGGCGGCGGCGGTGAAGCAGGTAGAGAAGCAGAAGAGGGAGGAGGAGGAGAGGAGGGAGCGCGAGATGAAGGAGAAGCAGGAGAAGGAGCGGAGGGACAAGGAGCGACGTGACAAGCTGCGCGAGGAGCGGGTGGCCAAGGCCACCGGCGGCGAGGGCGTCGGCTCGGTCGCCGGCGAGAAGAAGGGCGGGAGCGTGCGCATCAACAATGAGAAGTGCGCAGCGTGCTCCAAGACCGTCTACTTCAGCGAGCGTCTGTCGGCCGAAGGCGTCATCTTCCACGTCGCGTGCTTCAGGGTACGCCGCGCTCCGGGCACCCTCCCCTTTTCTTTTTGTGTTGTGTCGATTTGCTCACCGGGCGTGGTGTGTGTTGCAGTGCAATCATTGTAACGGTAAGCTGAAGCTGGGCAGCTATGCCTCCCTTGAGGGCAAGTACTTCTGCAAGCCGCACTTCAAGCAGCTGTTCAAGGCCAAGGGCAACTACTCGGGTACGAGACAATGACAGTTGGCTCTTCTTCACGCGAAAGCCTTTCGTCGTCGTCACCACTGCTGCTTACGCTCTCCCTCCTCGGTGCAGAGGGCTTCGGCAAGGAGAAGCCCACGGCCAAGTGGCTCTCGCGCTCGACCTCGGAGAAGAGCCTGGACCGCGGCTCGTACGCGTTCGACGATGAAGATGACGAGCGAGCAGAGGAGCAGAAGAGGGACGCCCAGCCGGAGGCCAAGCCCGTCGCGCAGCCGAGAAAGCCCGCGCAGTCGGCCCAGACCGAGCCCGCGCAGCCCAAGCCACAACAGCAGACTGGCGGCGGTAAGCCGCCGGTGAAGAAGAGCGTGCTGGCGCGCTACGCGCACGTCACCGGCGCTGCCGAGGGCGAAGGCAACGCCAACGGCGACGAAGCGCCCAAGAAGGCCGGTCCCGCTGCTGCATCGGGTCCGAGCGACTACAGCGTGGACGAGGAGGTGTCGAAGCTGTGCGACATCGCCGAGCGGCTGGTGGGCGGGCCGCGTGGCCTGTTCAAGTTCCGGGACATTTTCTACGACGACGAGGCCGAGTCCGCCTTCGAGTCGCTCGTGGGCACCCTCCTCGCCGCCCGCAAGCGCAAGATCCTCGTCTTCGACTCGCCCATGCTGCTCCAGGGCGTGCACGACGACCTCGATATCGTCTTCACCGGCCGACCTGGTGGTCACTGAACGAGCAGCGTTGTTTTGGTCAGAACGACTTCTTTCATCTTGTAGTAGTTTATTTATTCTCAATCACTCTTAGCCTCACCTCTGCTTCGCGGACGGCGCCACCGCTCTCCGTCACCTTCACGGGAAAGGTGAGCAGCCACTGCACTGGTGGGAGAAAGAGGAGGAAGGGGGGGGACCTGTCGTTGGTGGCCCTGACCAGGTGGCCCACTCTGCACATGTGGCTGTCAAAGCACACGCCCACCATGATGATGGCTGTTGGCCTGATACTTGGCTGTGATGTGGTAGCCCCTGTGCTTGATCTTCTTCAGCGCCTTGTGTGGATCTTGAGCTCACAGAGAAAGACCTGTGTGGTGTTGGGGAGTGGGACACACAGCCTTTTGGCCATAATGTGAAGCTGAAAGCACAGGCTTACCCAGAGTACATCAGGACCCTGGTGGCCAGGGCTAAAAGGTCAAACAAGAGGACAGGGAGTTCATGCTTGAGCAAGTGTGGTGCATTCCTTTGCCACAGGCCATCAAACGGTCAAGGCTGGAACCGCCCACCGCTGAGAGGCCACTCTCTGACTTGCGCGCATCTTGCTTTGTTTTGTGTTTTGCTGTACCCTTTCTGGTTTGCACAAAAATCCACTTCCGGGAAAGGGCGCCTTTTGTTGCGGGCGGTGATGATCAGAGCCCAAAGTGAAGTGTACACGCAAGACCAAAGTGGTCGGATGGGTGCATGCGGAACTCCTGTTCTTCGAGGGGCTCACTACCACTGGCATCCGTCGGCGAGGCAGGCTGTGGTGCACCCTTGTGCTGTGCCTTGGCGCTGGTGCCTTCCTTCTTCTTGGCAACAACCACACAACGCGTCCCCTTTGACTCTTCTCCAGCGCTGTAGTGCTGCAGGCCCAACTAGAGGGGGACATGGTGAGCTGTAGGTATCGATATCGTGCAACATTAGATCGCCGGGAGTACCCTAGAAGCAATACGGTGCACCAGCATCCTCTGGAAGTTGTTGAGCGTGGGCGGAAACTCGAGCACCTCGCGAGCGTCGTCACATGCAAACGTGGTGATGAGGTCTTCTGTCTCCTCGGGGCTGAGCGCTGATTCATCCACAGTGTCTGGCCCTAGAGTGAGGAAGGTGCGTTCAGTTGCGAGTCGCTTGGCCGAAACTGAGATGAAACCAGCATCGCGAACACTTCAAGCCAGGGGGGCCTACGCTTCGGCCTGCGCTTCTCTTTCCACACGATGGGCTCAGTGGCGATCATATCGATGCTCACTGGGTGCCAGAATCGGCCCTCGCTGGCGATAGAGATGCTTAGCATGACGACGGGAGTTGTGTGATTGGGGTGGAGTTGTTGGGGTGGAGTTGTTGTACCCAGGGCTGCGGATGAGTATTCGATCAAACCTCCTGCCTTTTTGGCTCTGGCTGACGAGCGCTGCAGCCAGGTTGGTGCTCGGGTTGAAGGTGAAGCCCTCCTCGTCTAAAGGAAGCGCGTCAGGGAAAAACAAGCATTCGAATGGTGGTGAAATTGACGCGCACCTGGGCGCAGAGCGAGCCAGGCATCCACAAAGTCATCAGGAATGAGCTTGCTCTCCTCCTTGTCGTCGGAGAAGTTGAAGTCGCCCATCACGATCGAGTCCATCACGCACGCTCTGTCGGTCGCGGTGTTCTCTCCGCGCATCGCACTCACAATCGTATTGATCTGACCCGCCCTCCTGCTCCCTGCTCCCTCTGACTTCTCGCTGCATGCCCAGCCCCCAGCCAGCTATCAGTGAACACGATGCGGGGGGGGGTTGATTGTGTGGGCGGAGAACTAGGCACCTGCTGAGGTGGACGACGGGAACGCACAGGGGTCGCTCGTTGATGATGAATTCGCCGCACACGAGGCGCTTGTAGTTTGAGAAGGCGTAGACGCTGGCCTGGAAGGGCAGCTTCGACAAGAGCAACTGGCCCGACGGGTAGACCGTGCTTTGCAGATCCCTGCCGTTCACGCCTTCAGGTCAGATGGATATGTGCGAATCAAACTGACAGTCGCAAAGGACTACGATCGAAGTACTTCTTCGTCGCCTTGGTCTTGGCCAACGCCAAGTCGTTCTCGGAGACATAATAGCGCTCCTTGACCCATTCCTCCTCCAGCATGTAGCTCAGGAACGGAGGCGTCACCTCCTGCGCGGCGAAGGCGAAGCGGAGGTGAGTGGTGCCGAAGCCCGCCTTGGTTTCACTTAGAGAGGGGCTGTACCTGCAGCCCGATGATGTCGGCGTCGAGCTCCCGCAGCATGTCGAGTGCGTAGGGCGTTCGCTTGTGGGTGTGAATGAGATCCGTGAGTCCGTGGTAGAGGTCGAACAGCACGTTGAAGCTCACCACCACCAACCGGTCCGTCTGCACCGTCTCGGCGGCGACCGCATCGGGCGGGGCCTCCTTCCACTGCTCGGCCCTCTTGTCGTAGCGGTAGACCGGGGTGGGCAGGCCCAACGCCGGCTGGAAGCGCGCCTTGCTTTCCCTGGGGAGAGCGGGTCAAGCCACTGTGCGACTTCTGCGCAGAGCTGGACCCGTGGCGTACCTCCGCTTGAGCAGCTCATGGATGAGGATGGAGCGGGGGTGCCAGCCAGACGGGACGGCGGCTCCCTGGGCCTTGAACAGCTGGTACCAGTGCGCCTTCCAGATATCGACGAACTCCTGTCGCTCCCGCGCCGACAGTTGGGCCACCACCCTGTTCACCTCTTCGCCGTCGATCTCTGCATCAAACGAGCTTCAACACACCACGGCAAGGACTAAGTGTCAGGCCATCAGCTGATTACATGCATTTCGCCGACATGTGAGCAGCGTGGCACGCGGGCAAGTACTGTATGCATACCACAGCCACTGCACATGCGGATCGTCGAGGTCGTCGGTGCCGAAGTGGGACCGAAGGAGCTCCCGATACTCGTCGGCCTGTTTGGCGGGCAGCGAGCCGGCACGCTTCTTCAGCGCCCCGGCGGCGCTGCGCACCCGCTTCCATCGCAGCCGTCGCGCGTCGGCCGCTTGCTTGCCCTCACCGGCACGTTCAACATCGGCCGCATCGGCGAAGGCTTGCGCCATGCGCGCCTCGAGCTTGCTTCGGTGGGCGGTGCACACCACATCGCAATCGGCGCACACACCGAACCACTGCTCACCTTCTCTATCATCATCGGCCTGTCCCGCCGGGTCGTCGGGCTGCTTCAAGGCTGCCCCAAAGAACGTGGACACCTGCAGCCACATTACAAATACAGAATATATGGTTTTGATGAATAAAAAATCATCAGGGTAAAGAAGCTTAAGCAGACTCACCACGCGCTGTTTGTGGATCGCTGGGGCATGGGCACAGATGGCGCACTGTGCACTGGCTTCCATCTTTTCGTTGTTAGTCTGGTGGTTGTGGCTTTGGCCACGAATACCGACAGCCTCATTTTCTCTGAATAATTTCTTTTCTTGCTTTGACACCGCAGAGATGGCAGCACAGTTAGAACTCGATCAGACCTTCTTCGTGGAGTTGCTGGGGAAGCTCATTGGCGAGACCTACCATTTGCAGAACCGGTGCGCTGATCCCCACTCGGCCTTGCGCATCTCACAGTTTTTAAATGTTGATTAAAATCAAAAATTAAATCAAATCGATCGGTGCAGGCCTCCGGACTTCATTCCGCAGGAGGACAAGGCGGGCCGGCATGTGCTGAGCGCGCTGGAGCCCTACCGCGTGGAAAACGGGGGCGTTCTGCGTATCAAGCACATTCACTACGCCGAGCACCGTACAGCACCCTCCTTGCTCCTTGCATCGCGCGGGCACACAACTGCCCTGCAGCTCTTGGTCCGGTCTCACTGTGCGTGTCGTGTGTCGTGTGTCGTGTGTCGTGTGTCGTGTGTCGTGTGTCGTGTGTCGTGTGTCGTGTGTCGTGTGTCGTGTGTCGTGTGTCGTGTGTCGTGTGTCGTGTGTCGTGCAGGAGGAAATATCATCATCGAGTACCCGGCGGCCAAGCCTGCGGTGGCCAAGGATGTGTCGTCGGTGGCCTTCGTGGGGTCGCACCTCGACGTGGTGTACGCCAACCCGGAGACCTGGGAGCGCGACCCGTTCAAGCTCACCGTGGAGGGCGACAAGCTCTACGGCCGCGGCTCCACCGACTGCCTGGGCCACTGCGCGCTCCTCACCGATCTCTTCAAGCAGTTGGCCGAGACGAAGCCACAGCTGAGCGTGAGCGTGTTCGGGGTGCTGATCGTCGACGAGGAATCGGGCGGTCGTCTGCCCATTGGTGTCGACGAGCTGATGAAGCACGGCGAGCTCGACGCCATGAAGAACGGCCCTCTGGTCTGGCTCGACTGTGCCGACGCCCAGCCCAACATCGGCAGCGGTTCGTCGCTCGCGTCTCTGTTCCTTCCCCCATCCATCCGTGGTACTGAATGCGTACTTGATGGCTGCAGGTGGTCTCTGCCAGTGGGAGCTGAAGGTGAAGGGCAAGCTTTGCCACAGCGGCTTCCCCAACAAGGGCGTCAACGCCCTGGAGATGGCCAGCGACCTCATCATCCAGGTCCAGAAGAAGTACCCGCACCGCACTTCCTGACACTGTGATTGTCCGTTCCCTGACCGTGTGTGTGTGTGTGTGTGTGTGTGTGTGTGTGTGTGTGTGGTGTGGCGTGTGCGGTGGTGAAGGTTCTACGAGCGGTTCCCTCCGCACGAGAGGGAGGAGGAGTACGGCTTCCCGTGCTCGTCGTCGCTCAAGCCCACGCAGATCGCGGTGCCGGAGAGCGGCATCAACCAGATCCCGGGCGAGTGCACGGTCAAGGGCGACATCCGGTTGATTCCCTTCTACTCCATTAAGGACGCAGTCAAGGTGGTCGACGACGCCGTGGCTCAGCTGCGCGAGGAGAGGTTCGAGTCGCTGCACCAGATGGCCCACCGGGGACCCGACGCCCGCTACGTGCTGAAGAAGCGCGAAGGCGACGACGAGCCCGCCGTCTTCGAGTGGAAGTGGCTGTGCGAACCCGTGCAGGGCATCGCCTGCCACCTGGACAGCCTCGGCTTCAAGTCCCTCGCCCAGGCCACCCAGGAGATCATCGGCGAGGTCAAGCCTCTCGCCGACACCGGTACGCGCACCCACACCCTCGGACCCTGCGCTGTTACTTACACACATGCGTGGAATTCCAGGCACGCTCCCTCTTGTGGCGGACCTCCAGGCAGGCGGCTTTGATGTGCAGGTGCGTACAATCCTCGCAATGTAGCACGCGTGTGTCGTGTGTCGTGTCATGTGATGTGTTGTCAGCCAGGGCATGGGTGTGTGTTAATGGCGCGGTTTTGCTGGTGCAGACCGTTGGTTACGGAGACGAGGAGGCCTACCACGCCGATAACGAGTTCGCCCTGCTGTCGAGCTTCGTGAAGGGCTTCAAGGTGCTCGCCCGGATCATCGACCTCGTCGACAGCCGGGCCTCGGCCCAGCCCCAGCAGTAGATTGAGTGTGCTCCCCCCACCCACAACCCCCCTCGTTCGTGTCCTTTCCCTGTGTTGTGGCAAAGCAGACGGACGAAAAAACGCCCGTGTACCGAAAAGGCAAATAATTCGAAATATGCGCTGCTTGGTGTGGACAAATCGGTCGTGATTGCCCTTTATGGGGGAGTCACACGCGAAGCGGCACGGTTGTGCGAAATGGCACGTAACACTCGGGTGCACACAAAGAGTTGTTTGGAAACCGCGGTTGCCAATAACAACCCGCTCCACGCTGCCCCCCCCCTCCAAAGAACGCAGTCAAAGACGGCCTTGTCTTTTCAAACGGCCTCCGTGGCTCCTTTTCCTTTGAAGCATCTCTCTCCTCTTCTGGCGCCTCCTCAGACGCGGCGCTCCATCTTCAAAGAGGAACCAAGAGCACCACGCCCCACTGTCAAAAAACAAAAAACAAACAATCAATAGAACAAGATTAGCGGTAGAGGGGTGGGAGTGGTGAGACGATATGGATCGCAAGCGGACGGGGATGTCGTTGGAAATGGTGGTCGAGGAGGAGGACTACTTCTTCCACTCGTCGTCATCTTCATCATCGTCAGATTCGGAAGACGACCACGACTGGCTCGATCCTTCATGGGCTCCTTCTGGGTAAAGGACCCCAACGAAGAGCGCGATCGAGAGCGATGGATGGCCTCCAAGCTGGGCATCCAGTGCATCGCCCGGCGGCTGGAGAAGGAAGCCCGGCACACCGTCAGAGCTCGTGTCCGCGCTGAGAAGAAGGAGGCCCGCAAGAGGCAACGGCTCGCCCACCTTCAGCGAATCGAAGAAGACAAGCGACGCGAGCAGCAGCAACAGCAGCAGCTCCTCATCCTTCAGGCCTCGCTGATGGAGGAAAGCCTGCGACCACCGCTCATGGTCAGCGAGATACTCAAGGCCAGGCGGCGGCGAAAGAGCGAGGGGGGCTACGGCGACCAGCGGGTGGTGACCCACTCGCCCGTCTACGGCCTCATGGACGGGGGCTCGCGGATAGGCGAGTCCGGGCGGGCGCTCTTCCTCAAGCCGCGATCGCTGTCGACCAACGAATACAGCGACGACAGCAGCGCCAACGACGAGAGCGACGGCGACCTGTCGGTCCCTGTGCCCGCCCCGCTGAGCAACAGGCGCGTGACGGTCGACGTGGACGACGAGGAGAGCGACGAGAGCAACAACAGCGACAGCGGCAGCCTGGGCGAAGAGGGGCGCACCCTGTCGTTCGACACCCTAGACAGCACGCCGGAGGTGCGGCCGGGGGCGGCCTTCAAGCTCGAGTTCAAGCGGCGGTGGAGCCTCAACTTCGCCACCACCGTCCAGGCCGTCAACCCGCCCTTGTTGGACTCGTCGAACTTGTCGTCGCCCACCTCGCCCGCCATCTCTCCCTCGTCGGCCACCACGTCGCCCCTCACCACGCCCACCTCGCCCACGCCCTCGTCGCCCTCCTCACTGTCGCCGGCCCCGTCGCCACTCAGCTCCGGCTCGCAATCGCCGTCGTCGTTCCGCTACCTGAGCTGGGTGCGGGAGGGCGGCAGCCTCATCCTCAACCGCGACAAGGGCAAGCGCGAGCGGCGCGGGACCACCCTCGATGGCGACAAGAAGGCCGCGACGGAGTGGCGCAAGCGCACGCGGGAGAAGGCCGCTGAGGGCGAGTCGGCTCAGGGGCTGCGCCCGGACGCTGCGGGCCGGCTTCGCAGCTGCACGGTCTCGGCGGCGGCGGGCAGCACCGGGGATCTGCAGGTGGTAGCCGACGAGGCCAAGAAGCGCAGCGTGTCGGTGGGCAACAAGAGCGACGCCCTCCGCGTGGAGCCCCCCAACAAGTCCAAGGACAAGCGGGCCGACAATAAGTCCGAGGTGATGTTCAACAAAGCCCCGAGTTCGGAGGACACTACCTCCACCTCCACCTCCACTTCCACCTCAACGTCATCAACCACCACCTCAACTCCCACCTCCGGCCCCTCGGCCGAGATGACGTCGTCGACGTCGAGCTTCGATCGGATCAAGCGGCAGCTGTCCGGCGGCCTGGACAAGCGACGACGTGGGATCATGCTGTCCCGATCGCGCTCCCTCACGGACCGCAATCGCGGCTCGCTCGAGGGCTACTACGCCAACGAGACTGTCATCGCGGAGGCCGGTGGCCCCGACACCCAAGCCCAGTCCGACTCCTACCCGTCCGTCACCATTGTACAGCTTCAGTACGTGCTGCCTGCCCTTCCTTTGTTTGCCAACCAACCCCTAACAGAACTGGTCGTGTCAACGACAGAGGGCCGGAGAACGGGGGCAAGGGCGGCAGCAAGCCCGGATCGCCGGTGCAGCCGCGCAGCAAGACGGTGACGAAGGAGCTGCGCACCTCCAAGTCGTGCCGCAACTATCGCGCGGCGGTCGGCCTGAGCGGGCTCAGCACGTCGGGCGGCCTGCTCACCAACGGCTCGTCGAGCAGCAGCGGGCCGATGGGCTCGGACGAACCCGCGGACGCAGCGCAGCAGCGCAAGCTCGAGAAGGAGCGGCGGAAGGAGGAGAAGCAGCGGGAGAAGGCCGAGCGCAAGGAGCGCGAGCGGGAGAGGGAGCGCGAGAAGGAGCAGCAGAAGGAGCTCCTGCGGCGGAGCCGGCGCGCAACGGATGTCTCGGCACCGTCCCCCGCCGCGAGCCCAAGATCCTTCATGAGCCGGCTCTCCGGCGTGCCCGGCTAGACACACTGTGCCCTTCCACTACTCTGCAGTTGTACACTTTTGCTTCTTCTTCACCTCTTTGTTCAATAATTGCAACCTCAACCACGTTAGACACTTCTGCTGCAGCTCGCGACGTGAGCTGTTCTTATTGCTGCGACACCTTCAATGTTACGACAGACACGACACAACCACACAACACACGCACAGCACACAACTTAAAATCGATTCGAAGAAAAGGGAAAAACGCACCCAACACAAACCACCAAGCAAGCACATCACGAAAGAAGAAGAGATGTTGTTTCGCGCGATCATCAAGAAGTTCCGAACGGAGGAGGAAGACATCGAGTACTTGGAGGAGGCGCTGTGGAAGTTCACAGCCTTCGCATCGATCTGCCTCATCATGACCACCGCAGCGCACGTCAGCAAGACAGGCGCCCCCGCCCCCCTCGACTTTGCTGCGCTCCATTCCAACCCCCTCTAGCCTCTCCACCTGCCGGATAAACACAACACGATGATGAGCAAAATTGAGCTTTCTCATTTGTTTTTCCCGATTAATGCACACGATTTCTTTTTTCTTTTGGATTATCAGTCGTTATTGGAGAAGATGGACGGGAGGCTGTGGGAGGTGGTGGACGTGCGCGACGATCCGGAGGCACATGACGAGCTGCTTCAGCGCTTCTACGATCAGCTCATGGTGCCGTCCTTCCCGCCGGAGGAGCTCGACGAGCTCGACGTCTGGCGCGACAGCCTGCCGGAGTGCTACCCCAAGTCCATCTTTCACATCCTCCTCGCTCGTCTCCGCGAAGATGAAGACGGAGGGAAGGACGAGAAGGCGATGGTGGGCGGCATGTTGGTGTTCGAGTACTACCTGCAGTCCAGGTGCGGCTTCGTGTCGTACGTGGTGGTATCGCCGGTCCATCGCGGCCAGGGCCTTGCCCAACGCCTCCTCGACGAGGGCGCGCGGCTCATGCACCGCGACGCCCTCCAGCGCCACGGCACCCCACTACGCGCCATCTTCCTCGTACCACCTCCTCCTTCGAGAACTTCGTCGTCTGTGGCCTCAAAAGCTGTGCTGATTACCAATCGTCGCGGTACAGGAGACGCACTCGCCCGAGAAGGTGGATGCGGAGACCGACGTCATCTCGCCCCACGTGCGTATACGCATCATGCACCAGGTGGGTCCCTCCGCCACTGCCCACGCCGCATTCGCGCTTCTTCGTTCTTTTTTTAGACACGTCGAGTGGAGGACTGATGCTTTTGGGTGCAGCTTGGCTTCAGGCGGGTGGTGGTGGAGTTCTTCCAGCCGCCGCTGGCCGAAGGGAAGGAGGCCTTCAAGGGGCTGTGGCTCGGGGTGTACCAGCCGACGGCCGAATCGCGGACGGACACGATCGAGGCAGACCTGGTGCGAGCCTTCATCGACGAGTACTGGCTCGACTGCTGCGGACCCGACTTTGCCGACGACGAGGTCTACCGGGAGATGGCCCTCCAGTTTGTGCCCACCCGCACCCACTTTGCCGTCATCGACTTCATCGCCCCATCGCCACCTCCTCCCTCACAAACAGCAGCTTGAAGTAATGAACCGTGGCGTGTTTATTTACGTGTGACGTCAGCAACAAGCAGACACACCCAACCACAATTTGTCGTGCGTGTGCGTGTGCGTGTGTCGTGTGTCGTGTGCGCCATGCAGTGAGCGTTGTTGCTGTGTGCTGATGTTGGGGAATTAATTATTTGAGTGGCGGTGAACATAGCAGTGGTGCCCTTCCATTTCCTTCCTCCCTTCCCTTCAGCCGCTGATGCTTGCCCCTCTCCAATACCTCCTCTTCATGCTTCTCCTCCGCCTTCACCTCCTTACATCACTTCTCTACACTTGTGCACATCCCCCCTCCACGCTCTCGCCCTCCCTCCTCTCCATGCCACGCCATACCGCGCCATCCACTCCCACTCCACCACTAGAATGAGAAGTACCGAAGCAGCAGCGACGGCGCCGCACAGTGTGTCGCGCTCCGTATCTTTGGGGGATCAGTAGCGGGGCCTCCTGCTGGGCGGGTTGCGCAAGTTGGGCGGGGCGTAGGGGACGAAGCCCGCTTGGGCGGGCGGGTAGGACGGGAAGCCGTGTGACGCGGGCGCCGCCGGGCTGCCCTGCATCTGCTCGTGCGTCCGCTTCTGGCCGCCTCCCACCTGCGACTGCTGGGCGTGGTAGCCGTAGGTCAACGACGTGATTGCCGGACCGGCCGACGCGTAAGGAGGGCGGCTCGGGGCAGGCGCGCCGCGGAAGGCCCCTAGCGAGGAAGTAGGCGCTGCGCCATACGAGCCGTAGCCAGCGATCACGCTGGGCCGCGGATGCGAAGATGGCGGAGGGGCCGAGTAGGCCGTGGGTCGCGTGTGTGGCGCCGGCGGGGCGTAGACGGGCCGATGCGGCGGGGCGTACGCCGGTCGTGGCGGCTGGTAGGAAGGCTGCGGGGGTTGGTACCCGAGGTTGGGCCGCTGTCCACCACCAACCCAAGAAAGCGGCCCATGAGCCAATTCAATAAAAACGAGGCACTCGGTTGCGCTCAGGGTACCTTGGCTGAAGGAGGGCCGCCTGGCGGTATGTGGCTGTGCTGGTAGGAGGGTCCGGTCGGACGGTAGCTGGAGTAGGGGCCGCCCAGTACTGGGGCAGGGGCCGGTGCGGTCGGTGGCGTGGGAAGAAGCGGCGGCGCCGCGGAACTCGGTGAACCACCGCGATAGCCACCACCGCGCGGCGGTAGCTGATGGAAAGAGGGCCTGAACCCATAACCTGGGAGTACACGTCAACACATAGGATGTCAGCGTCGATGGGATTTGAGGGTTGCTTGTGCGGTGGAGGAGAGTGAAAACCTTGGTTTGGAGGTGTGGGACGGTGTGGTGGCTGGTATGGGCCATAGGGCGTGCGTGCTGCTGGCCCGAACCCACGGCCAAGGAAGCCGGGAGCCGGCCCGAAGCTGAAATCACCTCTGCCCCACCCGTTTCGCATCGGTGGAAAGTACCCGCCCCGTCCGCCCCGCCCATGATACTGGAAATCAACGCGCGCCCGCCAACGACCGTGGAGTGAGCAAACAAGCGGGGGGCTTGTGCATGCGAAATGGCGGAGCCCTGGTGGTGGGTACCGGTAGTGGTGGTGGATAGAGTCCGCCACGGGCATACGGCTGTCCGCGGTGGGCCGCGGGGGGATTGAAGCGCGGGGATATGGGTCCGGTGGCGATGTCCGCCTTGGCGGGGTTCCCGAAGCTGATCCTGATGTGCGACCCCCGGAACTCCGTGTCGTGGAGCGCGTCGCGAGCTACGACCGATCCAGGCCACAAACAACCAAACCAACGGACCAGGGGACGCGGAGTGAGTGTTCGGTCCAGTAGCGCGATCTATGCGAGCTGCGGTGGGGGAGGCGAGTGGGCGCGCACCCTTCTCCGCCTCCTCGGCCGACGAAAGCGTGACAAACGCGAAGCCGCGTGGTATAGAGTTCATCGGATTGACGGGCACGTTGATGTTCTTGACCGTGCCGTGCTTGAGGAACAGCTGCCTCAGCCCATTGTAGTCCTGTACCACGCCGCGCGTTGATTAGTACGGGAGAGGGCAGTCTGCCCGTGCAGCCCTCGAGGGGCGTGCGTACCGTAAAGTTAGGAGGCAGCTTGTCGACGAAGAGGACGGGGGAGTGGAGCTCCTCGAGCTTGCCCAGGCGGCACCAGTCGATGCGGAGGGACCGCCCGTGGAAGTTGGTTGCGCCGAGCAGCGCCTTGGCCGCGCCGGCCTGCGCCTTGGTCCGCATCTCGACGAACCCGTAGCCCTTCTTGCGCCCTGTGGCCGTGCTCCTCATCACCTGGACGCTTTACGTCAGGTCACACCCACCCACCCACCCACCCATACACACACACACGGAGCGTGGAGGCGGTACAATCGTTCGCTCAGGCTCGCCATGTGCTTGGAAGAGGCTGCGGAGGTGCTCGGGCTCGACGTCTTCGTTGAGGTTGCCCACGAAGAGGAAGCACTCCAGCGTGGCGTCGCTCGCCTGGAGCTCCTTGTCCTTGACCCTCAGCGGGTGCTCGGCAAAGTGCGCCTTCGCCTTCTGCGCGGCGTCGTGCGGCATGCGGACCACGACCACATCCCGCCGCGACGGCTCCACCACCAAGCCGTGCACCTTTCCGAACTCGGCAAACACCGGCTCCAGGTCCTGTCGCGCCCAAATGTTGGCGCGTGTGTGTGTGTGTGAGCGCAACCAGCCGCCATGCCAGAGCGAGCCGAGAGAAAGAGAGAGAGAGAGAGAGGCGTACGGCCGTGGTGATGTCGCTTCCTACGCCGGTCACCTGAAGCGCGTGGGAGGCGTTGAATGATGCGAGCATGGCGGCCAGGGCTCGTTCCTTCTCGTCCGCACCGAGTTCCGCGCGGTCGAGCGGCCTGGCGTCGCTCTCCGTTCTACGGCGCTGCTGTTGTGGTCGTGCCTGCTCCGTCTGCTCGGTCGTTGGCGCAATCCCCTCTGCCCGGTTGGCCTCTGCCGCCACCGCCGCCGTCGATAATGGTGATGGTGATGATAATGTTGTCTCGCCCTGCTGTACGCTCACCCCGCCGTCGTCCTCGTCATCAGTATCGTCGGCCGAGCCCATGTCCTCGCCCTCATAGTCGTAGTGAATCCCATCGTCGTGGTAGGCCTCCTCCTCCTCCTCTTCCTCTTCCTCCTCGATGACCTGACAACCGGGCACCGGTACGGTCGTGGGGAGCTCACCCGCCGCGGGCGCCACCTCTCCCTCCGCTGCCAGCTCGAGCAAAAACATCTGGGTGCTGCTGCCACCTGGTTCAGCTTCCACTGTGCTGTGTGGTTGTGGTGGGAGGTCGACTGGAACGCTGCCCGCATCTTTGGTAGAGCCATTCGAAGTAGGTGGAGATGAAGGTGATGATGATGATGATGATGAAGTTGAGGAAGCTTGGGGAGATGACGAGGATCCAGATGCACCTCTAGCCCCTGTGGGATGACCCTGCCCCATGTGTTGTTGTGATTTCGTGTTCTGGCGCGTCACAGCACCCTCAAGGAGCACACCGGGCCAACTCAGCTGAGAAAATGAGAGAAAAGCGCTTGGTTGGGCAGAAAATACAACGCGCGACATCCACACGGATGAAGAAGGAATGGAAACGGCAGGCACGGAACGAAGGAGGGGAGGAGGAGGAACGGCGAGAGGGGGAGTTACTCCGTGCGGAGGACGATGAGGACAGAGGACGCAATGTTGGCAAGAGGGTGGGCCGAGAGAGGACCCCGGCCGATGTGGAGCTGCGGCTGCAGGAGGCAGCGGCACGCGGGGCGGACACACTCTACCTGAACAACCACTCCATCCGCCATCTGGACTCGCCCCTCCTCCCTCAGGCACTCTCCCTCATTTGTATTTTTATTTTTATTTTTATTTCTTTTAAACGTTAAAGAACTACTTGTTCACCTGTTCGCACACCAGGTGGCCGAGTGCATGGAGAAGCTGAGCCTCCACTTGAATCTGCTCACTTCATTCCCACTGTCGCTGCTCTCCTTCCACAAGGTCTGGTTCCTACTTCCACATACCCGTGTGGTCCCGATTGTGGGAAGTGAGCTCACTGAGTGTGTTGGCTGCATGTCGATCGATACCGGCAGCTGCGATACCTCAATCTGTCCCATAACTCGATCGCTGGTCCTATTCCCAAGGCCATAGGACGGCTCACGGGCTTGGGGTACATTTCGCAGCGAAATCAAGGCGGCCTGGGCTGGGGCCAGCAGCTGAGGGGTTGTGTGCGTTGATTATTATTGCAGGGCGTTGATACTGGCCTACAACCGCATCACGTCCTTCCCCACGAGTGTAGCGAAGATGACCTCACTGCACGATCTCTACCTCGGTGCGCATCGCCACCACTTTCTCCTTTCCCGCGCCTCCTCTCTTCGGCTCTGCACTCATTCATATTTCTTTTCCCCTTCTGGTGGGGCATGCTGACTGTCGCTCGCTCTTGTACCGACCACAGAGGGCAATCCCACTCTCCTGTACATGCCCGCCGAGATCATGTTGCGAGCTCGTGCTGACCCGGGCTTCCTGCTCAAGTGGAACAGCGCCAAGGTGCGAGGTGAACGAAGGCCTCGTAGCCTAGTCTCAGAGACCCTAGGACACCTAGTCACCGTGCTATACCAACAATCCCACTGCAACAGGATTCAATGCTCACGGAAGAGAAGCAAGCCCAAATCGAAAGGTGTGAACCCGTCGCGGTGCCAACGCTGCTCAACTTGGCCTGCTGCGCCGTCCTCGTCCACCGTACTACCCTCCATCCCCCCTCCCCCTACCCGTGTCTGTCGCGGTACTCATGCATTGGTGTAGGGCGAGACAACCGAAATCAAATACAACAGCTACCTCAAGACCTCCAGGAGTACGACCCACATGCGCACGACGCACACACGCGTGGCGGCACTGTGCTTAGGCGTGTGGCCGTGTTCAGGTACCTCCGAGACACGTACAGGTGCTGGCGCTGTAGACGCAAGTGCACGGGCCGCCCAGCCGTAGTGGTCATCCGGCGAGTCAACCTGGCCCCGCGCCAGAAGCAGAACCGACGAGCAGCCGGCTACTGGGGCGGAGAACCCACGTACGCCCTCCTTCTCGCACAATCCCGTACTGCGCCTTCTCTCACCGCTCTCACGCACACACGGCACAGTGCGACGCCGTGTTTGTTCACTTTTGACCGGTTGGGCTGCTACAACGCGTGGCACGATGCGGACGACCCTGATGTAGTTAAAGGCGTGAGAAAGGAGGCGGTGCTTGACCCAGCCGCTTTTACATGACAAAAGCACAACGGTGCGAAAAATAAAAAAAAAGAAATAAATAAATAAAAACACGGGCGTGGCGTGGAGAGCTCAGAACCAGCCCTTCAGTTGGTCGATCAGCCCCTTCTTGGGCTGCTGCACGGTCGGAAGCAACTTCTCGAGTTCGGAGAGAGCGATGCGTTGCCACTGTTCCTTACCCGCGCTGTCCTTGCGTGCCAGCGCGAATCCTGCGATCCGTTCGGCCAGGGCCTCGCGTTTGCTCTGGTCCGCCCTCAAGTTGTTCTGTTGGCCAACGGGGATGAGTTTGTATGTGTGTGTGTGTGTGTGGCGTGTGTTGAGCGCGAAAAAAGTTGCCTGCCTTACCTCGCCTTCGGCCGTCACGGCAGCTGTTAGCTTGCGGACGAGAATCTCCTTGATGCGCCTCTTGACCTCCTGGTCGAAACAATACTGCTTGTCGGCCAGGTCGACAGCTCGGGTGCCAGTGCCCAGAGCCACCTCGACGCGCTTACGCAGCTCTTGGCTGTCCACGCTGCCGCTTTCCACCTCCTCGTCAGTCAGCACTGCGTGCATGCTCGCGTCGATCTCTTCAGCCGAAACGTTGTTGATGAGGCCCAGCAGCTTTTGGGTGTGCTCCGCCAGGTGCTGGTGGTCCTCGCTTTCCTCCCCCCCTTCGGCATCGGCCAGGGCCTCGAGCTCGCGCTCGTAGTGGCTCAGGAACTCGGCAAACGCGGCCTTGTAGTGCTTCGATACGGCCAGAGGTGTCCAACTGTTGCCCTTGAGCGGGTCCACCGGCGGGACAGGCACGCCGGCCGCTTGTGACACCGATGCCGAGCTGGCATCGGACTTGCCGCTGCTCGTGTCGCGAATCCACCACTTCATGATGTTCACGAATCTGGTCGTGTTCCACATTAGCGGGGCAAGTACATGGTTGAGTGATGTGTGTGTGCTGTGTGTGTGACTCGGCGAGGTACCTGGCTAGGGCGATTGCCTTGCGTATGGCGGAACCAGAATAGTAGCCCTTGCCGTTGACTGCCGCCAAGCTCACCGCGATGGTGTTTTCGTCGGAGTAGTGCTTACCGTCGGCGTCATCGTAGGACACCACCACCTTGAGCTCGGCCTCTCCAGCTTGCTGCTGCGGCTTCTTGAGCTTGATGAGCACGATGCCTCCCTTGGTCTGGTCGTCGTTTTCCTTGGGTGACGGGAACGTGCTCAAGATCTCCAGCAACTGGTGGAGACGTCAAGCACAACACAAACATGAGTTGGGCACGTCACTCACACCGGGCCTCTCACCGCGGCCGTTCGTACCACGCCCTGCTGAGGAATCTCGTGGCCGGGATCCGTAAACTCTGAAACCACGACGGCAAAAAGCAGATGTGTGAGCAGCTAGGACGTGGGACATGTACGCGCGGCCGTGTGGGTCTACCTCTCGGCTTCGATGGTGGACGACGAAGCAATCTTTACTTGAACGTTGAAGCAGGAGGGCGTGACGATGTAATCGAAGTCCTGGTAAGGCACACGAGGGGGACATACGTGTAAGCAAGCAAAGTTCGTACGAATATGAGTTCTAAAGAGAGGTCTAGTTTGGGAGACGACGGTACCCTGTCCATGAGCTGCTTGAACTCTTTGGGTGACTGAACGGTGAAGTAGTTGCATGCCGGGATGTGGCTGATCGCCTCCACCAGCTGGCGACGAAGAATAATAAAAGAGAGGAGATCAGAGGCCGACCTCTCCGGCAATCAGCACCAGGCCGTGCGTACCTCGACACCAAAGTCGACTCCGAGACCGAAGAACGAGGTGTAGATCTTGCGCGTCTCGGCGTTGGCTTTGCAGATTCCCATCAGACTATCGGGCGAAGTCGACCCCGAGTTGGGCTGCACACAGGCCACGACGTGAGAGGCGGCGCTGGTGAGCGCAAGCTGCGCACTGGTGGTGCGAAAAAGTTCCTACCTGGGCGTCGGTGAGGAACATCATACGGTTCTGCTTGCCTGTGCCAGCTTCGTTGGCGAGACCTTCAAAGAGCTTAGCGCCTCCGTTGATGCCAAGCTCCATGTCGGTGCCTCCGCGAGGCTGCAACTTAAATAGTTTTTCCTTGAAGGCAGCAACGTCCAAGGTCTTCATCGACGCCAGCTCTTGCACCACTTCCACGCTCTGTACATGGTCCAAAACACAATGAGCCTGGCGCCGTGTGCGTGTGCAGTTGTGCGCGTCGTTTGAAGGTCACATGATTGCCGCCAAGGACATACCGTGTCAAACGCCACCAGGCCGAACGAGTCCTCAGGTGTGAGGTGGTCGATGAGCGCCACTACGCAGTCCTTGGCCACTTCCAGCATGTTCTTGGCATCCCCTGTTTCTCAAGATGAGCCCTGTGTTGTTGCACGTCGCGCACGTGGTCGGAGACAATGGAGGGCAGATGCGCAGCTGTACCGCTACGGAAGGGGTTGCTCATGGACCCCGAGATGTCGAGCACGAGCACCAGGTTGAGGCGCGGGCGTCCGTACTTGCGGATGCCCTCCCCGTCGAGACGTCCGCGCAAGCCACACCCCACCCAGTACTCTACCTCGCCACTGCGTTCGTATACGCGGTGTGTTAGAGAGACCGATACCGACACCTCGAGCAGGGTTAAGGTGGGGTGGTGTCGGTGTCGGTGTTTTACCTGAGAGGGTCAGGAGAGACTGCGGTGAACCACTGGCACGAGAAGGGCTTCTCAGTCTCGCTTCCCACCGCGAAAAAGTGCTCATTGAACATTCCTGCGTGGCACCACAAAAAACGACGTTATTGGTGCAAACTTTCCTGCAGGAAAAACAGAGTGCAAGACGAGGGCACCGGGGGGGGGGCAACCTTCGTGGGTGATGCTGGACTCAGATGGCAGTTGGCCATTGGAAAGCACGACGTTGAAGTTCCCAATATCCTGTGCTCCCGCTGCGCCAGCGCAAGAAGAACGCGAACGATAGAAAAAGGTAAGCCCAGGCAAGACGAGCACCCAACCAGGGCAAAACCGCACCACGCTTCTCCATACTTGGCAAGATAGGTGAACTAAAGACGTAAGATGGCAAAGCACGAGCTGCCCAAGAGAGGAGGTGTGCGCACCTAAGCAGTCCATCGCGATTCAGTGCACGACCCGCCGTTCAGCTTCACTTCATGGGAAATGCAATGGGAGAAGAAAAGGAAAGTTTAAAAGAAAATAATAACTCAATAAGGAAGAGGCACGTTGAGTGATCACCGGCTGACGCAAGAGCGAGCACTAGCGCACGCTCACGCACACTCAAAAAAATACGATGCGACTGACCAGAGCGACTGCAAGGGGGTGGAGCGCGCCTGTACCGCGGTTGTCCTTGAGCCGCAGCGGGTGGAGCGTTGGGCTGAAGACGTGGGCTGCTGCTTCCTCTAGCAGGGGCAGCCCCCAGGCGCGCCACCTCCTTGACTCATCCATAGTAGAGGTAAGTGTTGTTTAATGTGAAAACACAAAATCGATTGAGATTTTCATCTTTCGCTCGTGTGGCCAGCACTTTGGCATCTTCGGGAATCCCTTGCTGTCTGCAGAGCAATCAGTGCAAGCCGAGCCCGCCCTCGGTATGCCGTCCCCCCCTCTCTCCCTTGTGGCTGCTGGTTTCTCGTTCTGAGTGGCCGCAGTGCTGGGCCATGTGATGAGGGCGGGCCTGGCCCTGTTCAGCACAGGACTGCCATACACTTCGCCACACGTCCAAGACCCGCTCAGCGCGGCGCGAAAGGTTCTTCCCTGTCTCCCTCTTCCTGCCGAGTTGTGAGTGAGTGTTTGCTGGTCACTGATGCCAGGTGACTCAGGCGGTCAACCGCCTAGGAGCCTCCGAAGTGGAGAAGGCGCACGTGGAAGCACTGGACAAGTGGGTGGCCAAGGAGTCAATGCACGAGGCTGTGGGCGTGTGGGAGGACATCCTCTCGCGCCACCCCCGTGATGAACTGGCGGTCAAGTTTGCTCATGACGCCTACTTCTTCCTCGTACCCTCTGCCCTGCGTGCTTGGTTGGGCCGGATCGTGAGGATGATGTCTCACCGCACCGCCTCTTTCCCTCACGACAGGGGAAGGCCCCGGAGATGAAGCAGTCGCTTGACAGAGTGCTTGGCGAGTGGGAAAGGTCTGCCAACAATGAGCACATGTTTGGCTACCTCCTGGGCATGTCTGCCTTCAGCCTGGAAGAAAATCTCTGGTACGCGAACACTGCATTGGTCAGCGGCATCCCTCACGCTCGCTCAACCGCATGACCTGTTCTTCCCGACAAGTAGCTACGAGCAGGCGGAGAGGAGGGCAAAGGCGGCGCTGGCGATAAACCCAAGAGATACCTGGTCCATCCATGCACTGGCACACGTGCACGAGATGCAAGGCAAACAGGAGGAAGGCATCAACTTCCTCACTGAGGAGATGGCCAACTGGAAGGTACTCTTCAACGAGCGAGAGGGGCACAAGATGCTGACGCGCGCTCTGTCGAACAGTGGTGCACTGGACTGGCGTGTCACCTATGGTGGCACATGACGCTCCATTACGTGGAGAAGGGTAAACACCAGCAAGCTCTGCAGATCTTCGACCACCATATCGCTCCCCTGATGAAGTCCTCCGGCGCGATGCTCGATCTAGTCGATGCCGCTTCCCTCCTGCAGAGGATCGAATTCGATGGTATCGCTAGCTCGCCTTCTGCACCCTGCACCCTCTAACAAACCAGCCACGTCCAGGCGGATCCGTTGGCGATCGGTGGAAGCAAGTGGCTGAGCTCTTCGCGCCCCACCAAAATGACCACGTTTTGGTACAACACACGCGCCTCCCTGGCGCATGCCCGAAGAGGGATCTATGGTGGACTAATGGACCAATATTGCAATAGGCGTACAACGATGTGCACCACGCCGTGGCTCTGCTAGGAGCGGGAGACAAGGAGGGCTATGCCCGCTTGATGAGCTCTCTCAACGGCTTCGCCCAGGGAGGGAACGAGCAGCAGGCCAAGATCGGCAACAGGAAGATGACTGCCGAAGTGGCCGAGCCGCTCTGCAAGGCCTTTGCCGCCTACCGGGACAAAGACTACGAGAAAGCCACCTCGCTCCTGCTGCCGCTCGTCGCCGACCCCGAGGCGACACCCCTGGTCCATTCGTTCGTTGGCATCGGCGGAAGCAATGCTCAGCGGGACCTGTTCGCGCAGCTCTTCCTCTGGTCGCTCGGCCAGTCCAACCCGCAGGGGGACCGGAAGCACCTACTCGACGTTCTGGCTTACCACCGGAGCGAGGCCAAGGGCGGCTCGTCGCCGCTCACCCAGCGCATGATCCACCGCCTGCTCATCGCTCCTTTCACCGACGACGACGACATCACGAGCCTCTCACGAGTGCGGGGGTGAATATTTTATTCACACTTTTCTTTGGCCAGCCCAAATGGTCCGCCCCATAAAATCAAATCAAATTAATCAGCACACCACAAAACAATCTCGAGATGGCGGAAGAAGCGGCAGCGGGAAGTTTGCCAGCGGACGATCTTATGTTTTACTTCAGCGAGACCTGCCCGTTCACTCAGCGGGTTCTGCCCGAAGTCGAATGCCTCCAGCAGTGCGCCCCCAATGTTCTTGCTTTCTTTTGCTTTTATTTTTAATTATTATTGGCGCCAGGGCCATGCCGGAGGGCCGTAGCCTGCAGCGACTGGAGATACGGTCGGACAAGACCAACTACGGGCGGTACCAGGAGGCAGCGCAGGGCAAGTGTAGAGGCGTACCCTTCTTCATCAACAGCAAGACAGGCAACTTCGTATGCGGCGCGGCGCCATGTGCCACCCTCAAGGAGCGATTGTTGTGAGGCACTGGCAGAAGCTGCTGCTGCAACGCCAGCACCCAAGGTATTCGCCTCCCTGGTCACTGTGCAGCTGTTGACGGCAGCAAGGTAATCTTGAAGTACACTCTTGACCTTGGACTTCTTGCTGCACAGCAATCACATATCTCATTGCACCACCGTTTATCATGGTGGACTGCACTACGCGTCGCCGCCGACTCGCACGGTAGCGGCGGCTCGCCCTCGCACTCCTCGCACGCGGGTACCACCACTGGTGGTGCGGCTCGCCATAGCACCGCAAGAGACTGACATCATACAACAGAGAGAGCGTACCGTGCCGCTATCCACAGGCTTGTGAGACCACAGGTTGTAATCTCCTCGTCGAGCGGGAGCGCCAAGAGGACAGCGAACGAAGTGGCCGAGGTCCTTAAGATCAGGTTGGTCTACTGCGGCCACCATGGAAGGACGAGTGAGGCAGACGATAGATCATAACGATAAAGGCGATCCCGTAGACGCGACACGCTTCTTAAGGCGGCTTCCGCCAGTTGAGTAATGGTTCGTCATCAGTCGACAAGAAATAGCTTTGCGATTTCCTTTGGTTTCTTTCTCTTTGTTGCCACAAAAAGATGGATCGACTTTGCTTCTGCTCCTGTGGTCGATGGATGTCTGCAGCGCAATTCAAACAACATGTTGGAGGTTGCCCGCTTCCAACGCCAGAGCTGCTAGTCCTCTCGCCCTCACCCCAGCCGTCAACCTCAACCTGGCCCATCTTCTCACCATCACCGTCGCCCTCGCCCTCGACCCCACCCGTCCTGTCGCCGTCGCCGTTGCCGTCGCCATCGACCCCGCCCGTCCTCTCGCCCTCGACCCCTCTGCCCGTCCTCTCGCCGTCACCGTCGCCCTTG
>NW_004457676.1:49347-50646 GCF_000313135.1 Acanthamoeba castellanii str. Neff | reverse complement strand
CACCACTGGTACNGAAAACTTCACCACTGTCTCGCACATGGTCTCACATACCTCTGTGTAGGGACCATTGGCCGTGTGCACGTCCTCCACCAAGGTGCCAGCTCCATGTACACCATCTGCGCTTCCCTGTGTGACCGCGACCTCGTCCTCGCCCATATGCGACATCACCACCAACCACACACCATCAAAAAGCCCATGCCAAGGTACTTCAATTTCAATCAAACATTGACAAATCTACATACCGAATCTCACTTGTACATGGCCACAGGACCCCCCTACCATCGCGACTTAAGAAATGGCATCACAGCCTGCTTTACACCGCGCAACACACCAATCTAGATCTTCAGCGAGGATGAACAAAACTAGTTTCTTCTCCATTTCCCGTTGTGACGCAGTGTTGCGCCATCAGTCTACAAAAATCCGATTCAGTGGCCAATGGCGCTACTGGCGGAAGCCGCCTTAATCGACGTCGGCTCTGGTGCTCTCCTTCGCCTAGTTCAATACACGCGAACTGCATTCCTTCCACTCAATTCTGTGGGCTTGGGCGGCTTCATCAGTGTGTTGCGCCGACGTGGCAACATCGCCAGAGAGGCACCCATCAACTTTGACGCCGAGACAAGAGTCTATGATCACTGCCCCCCCCCACGCTGTTGTTGCGTCGTGTGCGGGTCTTGCGAAAAATCATTTGCCTTTTGCCTTGAGGTGAGTGGCGCAACGCGACGTGTGTGGGGCGAGAAAGTCGCCCCATGGTTGGAGAACCCTGGGTTGCTAGGGCAAGCTGGGCGAAACCGGGTGGGGCGAGGGGTGCGAAAACAAGACCCGGGCCTGTTGGTGTGGTCTTGCGAATGCCAAAGGATAGATGATGTTGAGGAAGACGAGGGACAAGGAGGCGGCCCAGGCGGCTCCCCCTTCCGCCAACTTCCTTCATGAGGCGGTGAGGGCCAACAGACGCAGCGTTGTGGCCGACCTGCTCTCGAAGGAGGCAACAAGGGCGCACATCAATTCTTTCGATAATTTCGGCTGCACGCCCCTTCACATCGCTGCCAGTGGCGGCAGCAAGGAGCTGGTGGAGCTCCTCCTCCAGTATGGCGCCAATCCCTCCATCGCCGATAAGAGCTGCTGGACGCCCCTTCACAGGTGCGCCCCTAAACCCAAAACAACAATAATAAATCACAAATTTATGTATCGATTCAATTTCAATCAAATGGATAGAGCAGGCCACTCCATAATTTGTTAGATTATTTGATTATTGTTGCAAAATTGACAAAAGCTAGGGCGCAACAGTGTACTCACCTTGAA
>NW_004457676.1:14073-49245 GCF_000313135.1 Acanthamoeba castellanii str. Neff | reverse complement strand
ACTTGTTCGCCCAGCTCTTCCTCTGGTCGCTCGGCCAGTCCAACCCGCAGCGGGACCGGAAGCACCTACTCGACGTTCTGGCTTACCACCGGAGCGAGGCCAAGGGCGGCTCGTCGCCGCTCACCCAGCGCATGATCCACCGCCTGCTCATCGCTCCTTTCGCCGACGACGACGACATCACGAGCCTCTCACGAGTGCGGGTGAATGCACCTTGATTGATTTATATTCCCACTTTTCTTTGTCCGCTCAAAGAGGGAAAATCAAATAAAATTAATCAGCACCACTAACAATCTCGAGATGGCGGAAGAAGCGGCAGCGGACGATCTTATGTTTTACTTCAGCGAGACCTGCCCGTTCACTCAGCGCGTTCTGCCCGAAGTCGAATGCCTCCAGCAGTGCGCCCCCAATGTTCTCTTTATATTTTGATATTAATTTAATTTATATTTTGATATGCGTATTTATTTTGCATTATTACTGGCGGCAGGGCCATGCCGGAGGGCCGTAGCCTGCAGCGACTGGAGATACGGTCGGACAAGACCAACTACGGGCGGTACCAGGAGGCAGCGCAGGGGAAGTGCAGAGGCGTACCCTTCTTCATCAACAGCAAGACAGGCAACTTCGTATGCGGCGCGGCGCCATGTGCCACCCTCAAGGAGCGATTGTTGTGAGGCACTGGCAGAAGCTGCTGAACGCCAGCACCAAGGTATTCGCCTCCCTGGTCACTGTGCAGCTGTTGACGGCAGCGAGGTAATCTTGAAGTACGCTCTTGACCTTGGACTTCTTGCTGCACAACAATCACACATCTCATTGCACCACCGTTTATCATGGTGGACTGCACTACGCGTCGCCCACCGACCTCGCACGCGGGTACCACCACTGGTGGTGCGGCTCGCCATAGCACCTCAAGTGCTTGTCGTGTGTGGGTCTTGCGCAAAATCCTGTTCCTTTTGCCTTGAGGTTAGTGGCGCAACGCTGGTGTACGGGGCGAGAAAGTCGCCCCATAAAGGCAGCGTTGTTGCCAAGGGTTGCTAGGGCAAGCGGGGCGAAATCGTGTGGAGCGAGGGGTGCGAAAACAGAAGACCAAAGAGGGCTGTTGGTGGTCTTGTGAATGCCAAAGGATAGATGATGTTGAGGAAGACGAGGGACAAGGAGGCGGCCCAGGCGGCTCCCCCTTCCGCCAACTTCCTTCATGAGGCGGTGAGGGCCAACAGGCGCAGCGTTGTGGCCGACCTGCTCTCGAAGGAGGCAACAAGGGCGCACATCAATTCTTTCGATAATTTCGGCTGCACGCCCCTTCACATCGCTGCCAGTGGTGGCAGCAAGGAGCTGGTGGAGCTCCTCCTCCAGTATGGCGCCAACCCCTCCATCGCCGATAAGAGCTGCTGGACGCCCCTTCACAGGTGCGCCCCTAAACCCAAAACAACAATAATAAATCACAAATTTATGTATCGATTCAATTTCAATCAAATGGATAGAGCAGGCCCACTCCATAATTTGTTGATTATTTGATTATTGTTGCAAATTGACAAAAGCTGGGCGCAACAGTGTACTCACCTTGAAGTCCCCTTTCGCCACAGTGCTGCGAATGCCGGCGATTATGAGGCCTGCAAGATCCTGCTGAAGGCGGGTGCTGATGCCATGGCCCTCACGGACGCGGGCACCTCGGCTCTGCACTACCTTGTGCGGCACTCGACCGACGAGGTGGAGCTGTTCACCGAGGTCCTCACGCTGCTTCTCAACAAGGGCGCCGACATCGACTCGCAGAACAAGCATGGGGAATCGCCCCTCATCCAAGCCAGCTTCCGTGGCAAGAAGCAGAGCGTCGACTTCCTTCTCGAACATCACGCCGAAGTCAACGTTACCACCAAGTACGCCCACGCCCCTCGTTGCAGGCCGTTTGTTTGGCTTATTTATATATTTCCTGTCGTCATGTGGTGTGCAGGACGGGGGAGACAAGCCTGCACTTTGCAGCGCGCATTGGCCGAGAGGACATCGTGAGCGCGCTGCTGGCGGCCGGCGCCGACCCGAACATTCGCGGCGACTATGGCACGTGTAAGGACGTCGCTATTGCTGCCGGTCACAACCACCTGATCGCCATCATAGACAGTACGTCCTGGACCTGCACTCAGACGTTTTGTATTGCGCCACCGCGCAGCCAGCCGCACTCATGGCAACATGGGACCTAACTATGTTGCATTTTTTTGCCGTGTTCTTCTCTGCTGCAGGCCATCTGGAGAAGCCGTCCAAGAAGAAATCCCTCCTGCCAGAGGACCCACCATTCATTCCCTCTAACAAATCGCTCCTCATTGGACCACGAGGCATTCTGCCGCGTCAGGTACTGCTCACCATCCATCACCTTTTGTTCCAACCTCACCTTTGACGTCGCGTCCCTTATTCTTTTCTTCTTCCTCTTCCTTCTCCACAGCGACGTCTGCGCCATATCAACTTCATTTATGGACGCAGCCTCTCTGAAGCGGATCCCAACGGTCTCATGGATGTATATTTGACTCTCCATGAGAAAGGTGAGTGCACTTCTTTCTCCAGTTCTCTCTTCTCGCCGGTTCCGTTGTGTAGCCGTTGCTGACAACCGGCGTCGCTCTCGCAGAGGACAGCAAGCCGTTCTACACATCGGAGGTCGTGACGGATTCATTGGTACACCTGCTCGCGACTTGAACAGGACCAGTGCTGGCTTCTGGGCAGCGTTTCACTCCCTCTGACCACTCTGACTTCTACTGGCTCCCATCTCCTGCAGAACCCCATGTGGCGAGGGCTCGACACATCAGAGTTTGAGGAGATGGAATCGTCGCCGGGGGAATGTGTAATATTTGTGGTGCGGGTGTGGAACTGTAGAGTCAAGGACAAGCACAAGCTCATCTTCCAGTCCATCATGGACCTCAACCGCCTCGGCTATGTTGGCACAAACGTACGCCACTCGCCTTCCTGTGTGTATGTGAACAGTCCAGTATTGGACTGACAATGTGTCATTGGTGCCGCAGGTGGAAGAGCTGGGTTTGTTCCCGACCAATTCGCTAGTATTTGAGATGGGTGACGGCCTGTACTTACGAGAGGAGACTGTCGCTGTGATGGTACATTTGTCGTGATGTGCACACACCCCTAGGCACCCGTACCGCAGCTATCTGACTTACGTGTTATTATTCTTTTTATTTTAACAGCGAACGGCAAATCAGCTGGCACTGCTCGACGCACACCCTTCTCTCGACAATCGCAAAACAGGACGAACGGCAGCCTACAGCGAATTCATCCAGTATGTCTTCCTTCCTGAGACCCTTCCCGTTCCAACCCTCAGTTGCACAATGTACCGCTGCTCACCATGTGTGTGGCCCTGAAGGGTGCTGCGGATCAAGCGAGAGCTCGAATTCCAGATCCAGCAGGCCGCCAGCCACACCAAGGTGATCGAGCAGCGGCGAATACAGCACACGGAATACCTGGAACTTGTACGTTTTCGCCTCTTTGCTGGGCCGTACGACGTTGCGTGTTGGCTAAGTGGTTGGTTTCGTTTCGTGTTCGTGGGTGTTCCACCTGCGCAGGCACAGAAAAGAGACATCTTGCGGAGTCGTGTGGGCCACTTGCGAAGAGAAGTCGAAGCGCGGCAGCAGAAGCAACAGAGGGAAATCGAAGACGTCCGGGAATCGCGAAAGCTGCTCATCCCACGGGCACGCATGCTGTCCAAGGCGCAGATCGCTTTCCTCGCATGCAAGCAGAAGCTTAACGAAGAGCTTAGCGCTCTGGATGTGGACAGGTAATGCTTCTTTCCTCAACTCCATTTCGTGCTCTTTCTCTCTCTCTCTCTCTTGTTTCGAGTGCGGCTGAGCTAACAGATGGCTTCCCCCCCCCAGACAATTGCTGTCGGCCCTCCGAGCAGCTCTCGACAAGCGGAGATGGCGCCTCATATCGGAGATCGTGGAAATTTATCCCATCCAACCTGTTTCAAGTACGAGCACACATGTGTGACGGCCTTTCTCTTCTCAAGCCGGCCCTCTCACTGCGCTTCTTTCACTTCTTGTGCTTGTAGGTGCAGCGGGCGAGCGGTGCTTGAGCGTGAACCTTGCCAAGCTGCCCAACGCGGACTCTTTCTTCGGGTACGAGGAAGAGGAGATAGCCACAGCGCTCGGCTCCGTTTGCCACGTCCTCTTCCTCGTCTCCAAGTATCTTGACGTACGACAGCCCCCCACCACCACCACAAATCCCTTTACAGCCCTGCGTTTCCCTTCAATCCAACCGGGAGTATTCACGTGCGGACTATACCCGTCTGTTGGCTTTGTGCAGGTGCCGCTGCGTTATCCCATCCTCCCCATGTGCTCACGATCTGCCATCTGGGACGAGATCTCCATCAATGGAATCTTCACGTACGCAGAAGCACACATCGTGCCGTGTTTGTCGTTTATCAGTTTGTGTGGTCTCACCCTCCATGATCCTCCATCTTATCACACTCTAGAAAATACCCGCTCTACTCTCGTGGCGTCGATAAAAAGAGCTTTGACATCGGCGTCTTCCTCCTCAACAAGGACCTGGAACAGGTTCGTCCTAACCCCCACCGCTGCGAAGCCGGTGTGTCGCTACCGGCTCTCTTCCTCTGCCGGCATGCTCACTGCCTCCTGACCTGCAATGTTTTGTTCTGCAGCTGCTCAACTCGCAGGGGTGGGACGTGCTGACTCTGCGAGCGACCCTGCCCAACCTACAAAACCTCCTTTCCCGCGGCAAAGCCAATCCACGCACCACCTACAACGCCCCACCATCCGTCGGATCCGCCAGTTCTCCCCGCAAGCTTCACCCATCCCCACGGTATGCAGAGCCTCATCTCGCCACAGACGCCCCAAGCTACATTCTGCTGCGGTTGGTTGTGATTAGTTGTGGCTGGTTGTGGCTGGTTGGTGGCGATGCTGACGAGGCGTGGTCACAGGTCGGCCACACCTGGGACACCGAGCGCATCGATGCGAGCGCGCAAGGTCTCGGTCAACGCTCAGTCCAACCCGGCCACCGCGCACAGCAACACGCCCCTCACGCGACCAAGACGGCGGTCCATCTCCAACGGCTGATAGCTTCACACTTCAAGTGGAGGACAAAACAACCCTCAACACTCCCACACTCCCAATTTTGTTAATCCTGCCCATCCTCCAGCCCATCGGCCCCTTCACACCGCGAGCTGAAGTCGTGTTATTAAAGATGCCTGCCTTCTTCCATCTTCACAGACCTTTTTTATTTATGTGTAATAATTTTGTTGGATTATCATTTTTTGATTCGCGGTGAACGAAAAGATGGCGACGAGGCCGAGCAAGGAGGAGATTGCCGCGGCGGTGGAGAAGGTGTTCGAGGAGGCCGTGGCGATGCTCTCGGAGCTGGTGGCCATCGACAGCACCCTCAACCACGAAACCGCCGCGGTGGCCTTCATGGAGGCCCGGTTCAAGGAGGCCGGCCTGGCCACCGACCGCTTCCCCGTCGTGCTCGACGACCTGCGGTCCCTCCCCGGCTTCTCCCCCGTCGACTGGTCCTACGAGGGCAAGGAGTGCGTCGTCGGCGTCCACCGCCCTCGCCTTCCACCCCAAGGTCCCCCCCGCCCCATTTATTTTATTCCACTAATTAATAAATTAATATACATTATTTATATTGATTAATTAATATGAAATATATTTATATTATAAAATGCGCCCACAGGGAAGAGTCTGATCCTGAATGGGCACCTGGACGTGGTGCCGACGGGACCTGCGGACATGTGGACGGGCGGTCCGTTCAAGGTGCGCGTGGCGGACGGCCGGCTCTACGGCCGCGGCTCCGGCGACATGAAGGCCGGCATCATCGCCTACTACATGGCTTTCCGCGTACCTCCCTTTCTTCTTCTTCGTCGTCGTCTTCTTCTTCTTCTTCTTCGACTTGTGGATGACGTTGGTTGGCGGTGGTGGCGGTGTGGGTGTGGGGAGTAGGCGCTGCGCTCTATCGGTTTCGTGCCGGCTGCCGAGGTGATCATGCAGGCCGTCGTGGAGGAGGAAATCACCGGCAATGGTGCCCTCGCCTGCTGCGCCCGGGGCTACAAGGCCGACGCGGCCATCATTCCGGAACCCTTCGCGGGCACCATCCTGACTGCGCAGCTGGGCGTGATGTGGCTGCAGATCTCCGTGCGCGGTCGGCCTGCCCACGTCCTCAACACCAGGTCAGTCTAGTCCACCACCACCACCACCAGTTCTGCCTTCATGAAAGCTTGGGCTCACGCTCGTGCGGCGACACTGGGCCAACGACGACGCGTTGGGCAGCGCGGGTATCAACGGAATCGAGGCGGCGTACTACCTCTACGACGCCCTGCGGAAGGTTGAGGCGAAGTGGAACACCGAGGAGGAGCGCAAGGCCTGCCCGCAGTCCAAGCCCTACGACTCCAACCCGCACCCCATCAACTTCAACCTCGTGTGCCCCCGCCTCCGCCCCCGCCTTCACTTCCTTCGCCTTCGCTCGCTCGCTCTTCTTCTCTGCTCTGCTGGGCTCCTGCGCGCTGACGGAACACACAACAGGGCGTCATCCACGGCGGCGAGTGGGCATCGAGCGTCCCCACGGGTACCCGTCGCGCCTCGTCCCATTCTTTCGCATCGCGAGCTGGGGGTGTCTGACGAGGGCTTTTCGTAATTTTTGGCAGAGTGCAAGTTTGAGGCGCGCGTGGGTCTGTTCCCGGGCAAGAAGCTGGAGGCGGCGCGCAAGGAGGTCGAGGAGGCGGTGGCGGCGGCCGCCCAGGCCAAGGACATCCACTACAACCTCACCTGGACCGGCTTCCAGGCCGAGGGCTGTCTCATGGACCCCAGCGTACGCCTGGCAACAACCCGTATCTCTCGGCAAGGTTGTAGCTGACAGGTGTTGTCTTGTGTCATTTTGTAGGGCGACATGATGCAGAGGCTTGGGCAAGCGCACAAGGCGGTGAGCGGGAAGGAGCCCGTGTACAGCCCCGTGACGTGCACCACAGACGTTCGCTTCTTCGAGCTCTACTACGGCATTCCCGCCACCTGCTACGGACCCGAGGCCACCAACATTCACGGGTACCACCCACTCCCCAACCCGCCGAGGAGCAACAGTGCGGCTTCCGCTCACTCGCGGTGATGGCTCTCTTCCCTCCGCTCTAGTATCGATGAGTCGGTGAGCTTGGACAGCGTGAAGGAGGTCATGAAGACCCTGGCCGTGTTCATGGCCGATTGGTGTGGTCTCGAGCCGATTGCCGATAACTGAGTTCGTTGCTCTCCCACAAAAACATGGTTGCCACTGGTTTCCCTGGCTTTTGGTTGGCGTCTGTCGTAAATTTCAGACTGCCATAAAGTTCTGATGAACTCGCTCTGATCACTCTGTCGAGCCCACGGAATGGGAGTGGCGTAGGTTGAGGAGGCGGCACAGACAGGGCCACGCTGATCATTATTATGGGTGTGGGCGACAGGGGGTGGCATGCAGTGCCGTGGAGACGAGGCGGGCTTCTCCCCGCTTCCATCTGCCGAATGTCGGTGGCTTTGAGACCACGCCGCCACAGCCCCCATAAAAACCTGATTTGTTGGCTTTGCTTTCTGAACCAAAACAACATCACACCAAACCACGCTTGAACACCAACACCCACCAACAAACCATGGCCTCCAAGAACTGCCTCGACCTCATCATCAAGGACCACGAGAAGCTCAAGAGCCTTCACAGGTTCGTTACCCATGTCGTTGCTCTCCACCCGCCCTGCCTTGACTAATTTTCTCTGGTAACGTGCAGCCAGTACATGAGCACCAGCGACACCGACAAGAAGCAGGAGCTGGCCAACACCCTGATCAAGGAGCTGTGCATTCATTCGTCCCTCGAGGAGACGCTCGTCTACCCGGTGCTGCGCGATCGCGTGCCGGAGGGCAAGAACCTGGCCCACGACGCCTACGAGGATCACTTCGCGGTGGAGCGGCTGCTCGATGAGATGCTCAGCATGAAGGTGAAAGACGACGAGGCCAAGTTCGACTCCAAGATGAACACCATGATCGAGAACCTCTTCGCCCACATCCAGCACGAGGAGGGCAAGCTGCTGCCCCTCCTGCGGCAGTACATCTACCCCAACGAGCTGGTCGAGCTGGGCGGCAAGATGGAGAGCAACCGACCCCTCATGCCCACGCACCCGCACCCCAACATGCCCAAGGAGGGCGTGAAGGGCATGGTCGCCGGCCTCGCCGCAGCGCCCCTCGACCGCGCCTACGACGCCGCCCGCTCCGCCGTCTCCGGCCAGTGAGATAACAGAACGCCAACCAACCACCCAACCAGCACCACTCCAAACATCCACCCAACCGCGACGCAGTAAACAGTTATACTTTGCGCATCCACGTCGTATGTACATTGTATAGCGCCGAGGGGGTGGGGCCTACTGGGGCGACCAGGCGGCGAAGACGCAGCCCTGGGCGACAAGCCGCGGCGGAGTGTTGGGGTCGATGTCCTGCACCCAGACCGCGTCGACTCCCGGAGCCAGCGGAGAACTACCACAGTACACGAACCTGGAGGCGCACCCACGAAGGTGAGGCAACGCGACCGCAGCTGGGAGGCACAGGATGGGTGGGTCTAGGGTACGCATCGCTGTCCGGGCTGAACAGGGTCAGCACCTGGGCGTATTGGTCGAAGAAGGAGACGTAGTTGCGTAGAAAATGCTCAGACGCCGCAAACTTGCCGTTGGGGAAGCTCAACGTGCTTCCCGCGGCGCTGTCCCAACAGCACCACCTGGCGGAAAGCACCGTGGCAATCAGCACAACATCACGCACACGCACACTTCGAAGTGGAGGAGAGAGAGAGAGACAACGCCGCACTGAAGATTGTAGCCAAACGATGAGTAGTCCAGCACCAGGTACAGGAGATAGCGTCCGTTGGGACTCCAGAAGTAGGCCAGCAACCGCACTGTGTCGGCGAACTCGGCTATCCTGTCCTTAGTCGCGGCCATCACCCGCTCTTCCTCATGCCTTTTGGATAACCCGTGGTGAGACACACGCAGGAAAGGCACCTCGAAGTTTCGGTGCGGGGGGGGCGTACTCTCCGTGAGGGCCGCCGAGTGGTGGATCGGGTGCACAGGACGGTCGCTTGACGGCGCTGACGTAGAGCGACCCGCTGTTGTCGAGAGCGTAGGCCACCTTCTGCCGGTCTCTGCTGAGGATGAAGGACGAGAGGGTGTCCTCCCGGAAACTGGCCACACGGCAGAGCTCGTTCATTTCGTGCTGCAGCGGCTCGCTCTGGATGCGGCCAAGGCTGCGATTCTGCGCATCCGGCCCGATCTCCAGGTCAGCTCGATACGGCCAGAGGCGGCAGTGGAAGAAGAGTGGAGAGTGCACCGCACCTGGCAGAGGGTGGAGAGAGTGGCCACCACGAGTTTCTGTCCCTTTCGCTGGCAGGTGGTGTCTCGTACGGCGTACATGAAGGTGTCCTCGCCGCTCTCTTGCGCCGTCCCCACCCAAGCCGGCGTGGCAAAGCTGCCCAGCTTGCCCTCCACGGGCAGTTGGACGATCGACCTGAGGTCGCCCGTGCTTGGGTCGATCTCGACGCGCTCGAGCTGACGCATGTTCTTCTTCGCCAGAAGGCTCAGCTTGTCGGGCGCCCACGTAAAATAGTACGGCCTGGTACAGGTTCGCGCATTCATCAGAGGCCGAAGAAAAAGCGAAGAAGAACGAAGACGATAAATGGCGGGAGAGGCGCGGTCACCTGCCGGTGCTGATGGTGCGAGCGGATTGTTCGTTGCCGAGCAGGTCGAACACGAGCAGCTGGATGGTGTTCATAATGGGGTCATTGGCCAGCAAGGCCACTCGAGTGCCGCAGGGCGCAAAGTACGCAAAGAACGGCATAAAATCGACTGTGTATGTGTGTCGAGTGTGTGTGTGTGTGTGTGACACGCAAAAGGTGTTTCTTAGGACTGAAGGCCACCACACAGCTGAATGACAAAAGAAGGGATGCGCACCGTCCCAGGATTTGACCGGCTTCCTGCCAGAGGTATCAGCAACGCACACCCGCCCGCGAGGGAATCGCCTGCCGTTAATCTCGACCCACAGCACCTTGTCGCCTGATTGAGCGCGTTAGCATGAGCACCAAGTCAGTTGCATTGTGTGTGTGTGTGTGTGTGTGTGCGCGTGCGTGCGTGAGGTGCGGTGCGGTGCGTGTGTGTCGTGACCACTCACCGTGCGGGGAGAACATGGGACTGCGGGAGCCACCAGCCGCCGAGGACAGTTCGTGCTTGTCGGAGCCATCGGGAGCGATGATGAACACCTTCGTGGAAGAGAGCGTCAGCCGTCAACTCGCGCCTATACGTGCTTCAGTCTAGAGGGGGAAGTGTGCTCTGTACTTTGTTCGTCATGGCTTCGACCAGGAGAAGACGATCTACTCTCCGCCGCCCGATGGCATCAAGCTTCATGTACACCTTTTGCCAGGCGAGCGGGCAGAGCCTGTCACCTTCAGCCAACGCGTTCCAGTCCTCACCAGCACCGCCACCGACAGGCAGCTCTCCGATGTCTGCCGCCAACACCAGCCGGCTGTCGGTCCACAACCCGGCACTCCAGCGGCGAAGACACGCAGACCGCCAGAGGCCACCGCTGCCCTCGCCTCCTCTCAACAACGCCCGCCAACGTCGGCACACCTGGTTCAGGACAGGGTTGGTGAAGGCTGAGGCAGCCACAGTGCTGCGGGTGCTCCACGAGAAGGGGGTGGAAGGAAGCTGGGGCAGGCACACTTACTGCGCTGAGGGGGAGAAGGTCGGTGGGGTGGAGCAACTCGAAGAACATGTAGGCCAGCAGCTCGTTGGGAAGTCTCTCCAAATCGGAGGACGCGTCTTTCCGCACATCTTCATCTTCCGCCATCTCCATCTTTTAAGGTGGTCGCGGCCAAAGAATTAAAAAAATAGTTCTGGGAAATTCGTTTCCCGCCGGCCAGCAACAAAAGCCGAAAAATAATAATTATTATGGTTCATTTCATTCTTTTGCCACCGTCACCCCCCTTGGTGCGCAAGGAAGGAACAAGGCACGCCGTGTTTGTTCTTCATTCTTCACTGGCGCCTCGAACTGCGGTTCTGCCCCACGTGAGCGGTTCTCTCAAGTTCGAACTGTGACACATCAGTGCCGAGTACATCGGCAAGAGAAGAAGAAACAGAAATGTTTGGATCAGGTTTTGGAAATGGAGGCCGAGGAGGCGGTGCATTTGGAGGGCCACCACAACAGCCGCAGCAACCGCCCAGCAACTCCTCAATGTTCGGTGGCGGCCGCGGCACCTTTGGGGCGGCAGCACCATCGTCGCCATCATCATCGTCATCATCACCTTCTCCACCGTTTGGCGGAGGCAGCTTCGGCTTCGGGAGCAGCACGGCCCCTCCTTCTGGGCGAGGCGGCTTCGGCTTCGGGAGCAGCACCACCAGCGCCCCAACCAGAGGAGGCTTCGGCTTCGGCAGCAGCAGCAGCTCTCCTTCGCCGTTCCCCCCCTCGCGAGGCGGCTTCGGCTTCGGCACCACCACGCCCGGTGCCCCGCCCTCGAGAGGCGGCTTCGGCTTCGGGGGCAGCAGCACCAGCACGACCGGCGCCCCGCCAACGCGAGGCGGCTTTGGCTTCGGAAGCAGCGCGCCGTCGAGGGGCGGCTTCAGCTTCGCGGGCAGCAACGCGCCGTCGAGGGGCGGCTTTGGCTTCGGGGGAAGCAACGCTGGCGTTGTTGTTGCTCCCGCCTCGTCTGCCCCCGCGATGCCCTCAACGACGGGTACTACTGCGAGTGGTGGTGGTGGTGGTAACGCGTCGGCCGTGCAGCCGCCCACGTCGGCGCAGGGTCTGCTGGACGCGGCCGAGGCGGTGGTGGCGTCGGCAGCACGGAGCCGCGAGACGGACGACGGCAAGGTGCGCGAGCGGCTGGCCAACGTGGTGGAAGCACTACGATGGATCGAGCAGGCGCCGCGCGCCGTCGGCTGGGGCTTCGGCATGGTCGACAGGGGCACGCGCCTGCGCACCCGCTTGGAGCGGGTCGAGGACGACCTCTGGCTGCGCGTGAGCGAGCGCGGCCTCCACATCATGGCCGTGCAGACCCGCAACCCGACGGCCGTCAACTCGGCCGGCGCGCTCGTCCAGGGCGGCCCCTCCCAGCAGGGCCTCGGCTCCTCGGGCCTGGCCGACCTGCTCGACCTTCACCCGTTCAATTCCCAGTCTGCCGCCGCCGCCAATTCTGGGTCCTCCTTGTCGCCCTCGTCGTCTTCGTTCTCAACGCCTATGTCGTCCGGCTTTGGCGCTACCGCGGTGGCGGCCTCGCCTCTGGTGGCGACCACGACGCCCAGCGTGGAGGAGGAGAAGGCCAGCCAGGCGGCGCTCAAGGAACGGCGGAAGCAGGAGGGCCTGTTCGAGCCGACCGCGGAGGACGTGGCCAAGCTCGTGAACGCCGCTATGCAGGCCCTGGGCGGCATGACCGCCAAGTCGACGCCCTTCGACCAGCTGGTCCAGCGTCGCCTCCGCGTGCTTCTGCGAGCCAACGCCGCGCTCTCCTCTCAGCGCCGCATGTGCCGCGAGGTACGTACCTCGACGCGTCCAACTACACTCACCTCATCACGCCCCATGTTTACTCAATCGCTGTTGTGTGTTCCCCATTTGTACTGTGCTGCTGCTGCTGCAGGCCGACGCCAAATGGAAGAAGGCTATCAAGGCACGCGAATCCGAGGCCAAGGAACCGCCGACGGTCAAGCCGATCAACTCGCCCTCGGCCGTGCCATTCATGCTGACCGTGTGCACGCGCACGTTCAACCTGCTCATCCGGTCCCTCCTCGACACCTCCAACGTCGACCTCACGCTCTCGAACATTCTCGGCCTGCTGAGGGACGAGGCCAAGCGCGAGGAGCTGAGCCCGCGCAACAAGCGCTGGCTCGCCGATTTCGAGGCCTCGTGGGGCGGACTCGAAACGCTCGCCACGCAGGCCAACGCGCACGATTCCAAGTTCGCCGTTGCCGCCGCCGCTCTAGGACAGCTCTCCGGCTTGATGGTACGCGCGCGTGTGGCCCACCCACCACCATCTCTCTTGATGTCCTCGTCACTTATCGCGAACGCTCGGCCTTACCTACTCCCCTGCTGGCAGTTGTCGTACCAGGTGGCCGCCAATTCGCTGCAGGGCGAGACGTCGGTGGTGGACGCCGACTTCATCGTGCTGCTGGCCAACCACGTCTTCCTGCCCCTCATCCGCGTGCTGAAGGGCGATGCCTGCCTTCAAGTGCTCGCCCTGCTCGCCAAGCGCTACCGCGACGACGTCGGACCGCTCGCGACCGAGCCCAAGCCCTGGGTGCAGCCTCTCGAGTCCTGGCTCTGGGAGCTGGCTGCCATTCGCCCCGAGACCGGTGACGATCTTGCCCTTAAGACCCGAAATCAGGTACTCTCTCGCCCCTCGCGTTTGCCAATTGGCAGCACCACGTCGTGCCGCTCACCCTGGGATGTTCCCCCTTCTCTTCGTTGGCCAGGCTGCGACGGTGCTCGCTTGTCACGTTCTGGCGCGCGACTCGCTGGAGGACATCGTGTCGCTTGTTCGCCTGTTTGTGCTGCCGTCCGCGGTGACCTCCAGCGACCAGAAGGCGCTGACACCAGCAGCGGAGACCATAGATCTGGACATTGTGCCCTTCCTTCAGTCCTGGTCGGACATGAGGACCAACGATCGCCGCGTTGGTACCCTTTCCCGCCTTTCCTCTTCACTCACCTCGTCCCGGAGCCATTCCCCCCCCCCTCTTCCCCCACACTCACTGTGTTACTGTGGATTGTGATGTGTCGCGCAGCGATGGCCTGGAGCGCCTTCGAGTCGGCCACGTTCCGACGCAACTCGACGTTCGTACAAAAGGACGGTTACGTGTACATACACGGCAGGCACGGCCTGCTCAAGATCGGCACCGGACATCACGGTACCATCGTGAACCATATTTATGTCAGCAACCCCTCGTACCGCACGCGGGAGAAGGGTTGGCTCGCCATCTACGGCAACAAGCTGTTCTACCGGTCTTCACGCATCGGCTCGGCTTCGTTCGTCATCATCGACGCAGAGACACTGCAGGTACACCAATTTTTTTTTAATTTTATGTTAAGATTAGAGGCGTCATCTGCAGAGGTGGAGAGATTATTTGGTAACCCCCGTACGCCCATCGCTTGGTACCAGGAACTCGCCGAGGTCCGCTCCCCCAAGAGCTCGACCGCGCAGCTTTTGCAGATCGAGCCAGCTGCTGCGACAGCGGATGCCAGTTGCACGCCGGATAACAAAGAGAATGAATCGGCGGCCCCGAGCAGCTCACAAGAACAAGCCCCCGAGGTAAAGGCAGCCCCGGGCGACCAGAGTGTGCCGCCGCAGGACACCGACACAAAGACGGCAGGCAAGCGGGACAGGGAGCAACGCGCGGTGATCGAGATGGACGACCCCGAAGGCCTGTTCCCCAAAGAGAAGCAGGTCCTGACGGACGGCACCTCCTACCGCTCGCCCATCTTCTCCGACGGCCGGTACCTCTACCTTCTGACCAAGCTCCCGGCGCCGCCCAAGCAAGAGGAGGAGGGCGCGGCCAAATCCGCGACCGAGACCGAGGGCGAGCAATGCGTCGACGAAGTCCTCGAGAGAGAGTCCGTCACACCAGTGCAGCCGCCTCAGGCCATCGCCACTCTGGAACCTCAGGCGACGACCGCAGGGTTCAGCTTTGGTAGCCCAAGCCCAGCGGCAGCATCAGCAGAACTTACGACGACGGTCGCAACATCGCCCGCTGCAGTTTCCGAGGAGCCCCAGCAGTCACCCGCCGACGAGGCTGCACCGCCCCGTACCGAGCCCGAAGAGGTGGAGGAAGCCGCCGCTCCGGCGAGGCCCGTGGTGGTAGACCACCGTATCTACATGGGCGACATTCCGCGCAATTACGACGAAGAGCGAGTGCGCGAGCTGCTCGTGCCTTTTGGCGACGTTCGTTCCCTGATCCTGCCCCGCGAGGATGGTACCTCCACCCCCAATTCATTGCCGTGGATCAATGTATCGTAGGGAAAGCCAACCGTGTGTGTCCTCTGTGGCTCTCTACCTTTAGGCGGTCTGGCTGGCTATGCAGTGGCCGAGTACCGGAACCCCGAGGTTGTCGACAACGTGTGCTCGGCGCTGCACGGTTTCCCGCTTGAGGACAGGACGCTCATCGTCATGCGTCTCTCTGACCGTCCGCCCGGAGCGCCCGCAGCCCTTCTTGCGAGTCTCGACGCCGCGCCGGAAGCGACTCCGTTTGGGGCGGCAGCCAGCTCCCGTCCTGCCTTCGGAGGTCCGTCAATGAATCCGTTCGGCGCGGCCAGACCGGCGTTTGCCTCAGCCAGCGGCGGCTTTGGCTTTGGCAGTAGGGGCCCCGGGCCTCTGGTCGCCCCGGCCTCGCTGCTGTCCGGAGGTTCCGGCGGCTTTGGCTCTTTGGCATCGGGAGCTACACCGCCTTCGACGGCTTCGGATTCCTCTCCAAGCCCTGCTGCTGCTGGCGAGGAGCCCGTGCTCGGCACTGGCGAGTGGTCATGCGGGGCGTGCACTTTTCTCAACGCCGCCACGTCGCCGGCCTGCAACATGTGCCGCACCGCTCGGCCGGCGCAGTCTGCCGCTGTGCCAGGTTAACCTCCTTTGCTCTTTGTTCGTTCCCTACTCGAGACCGCTGCGCAGCTGGCTAACGGCGTGTGTGTGGTTAATTGTACAGCTGCAGGTACAGCTTCCTCGGAGGCGTCAAGCACCAGCACAGCTCCGCGACCGGCAAACACTCTCGAGAAAGCGCGGAGGGAGGCCGAGGACAAGTTTATCGTGCACGTGTTCGACCCCAGCCAGGAGGGCTTCCCTCACATCCGCTCCATCCCGCTGAAGACCCCCGCAAGTACTCACGCCACCAACAACCCCGTCCAGATTTTTTCCATTATTATTTAACACATATTTTTCCACATTAATTATTTTATTTATTTGCATTGGCTTATATATGGCTGTCTCTTGACACAACATCAGCGGGCGCGAGGGTGTTGCACCGGCCCAGCGAGATCACCACACCGGCCAACTTTACCTTCACGCCAGTGCCCCAGGTACCTCTTTAATGGCCTATTGCCGCGGCTTCTACGGCTCGACCATGGTGTTTATGTGTTCACCTCTCATCTTCATCACTCAACACTCGCAGCCGGACTGGCCCGGCTCCGTCAGCTATTGCATCACTGCCATGCCGGAGTACGCTCATCTGTCGTTTGAGGAACTGCGTTACGCCCACTACAAGCCCGGCGAACAAGGTACGCATGCCACGCCGCGGTTTTTCATCTCTGCTTTTCTGCACTAACTCTCTTCACCGATGATTAGCCCCGCCATTCACGCTGACGAAAAAGCTTTTGGCCGAGGCGCATTTCCTCACCGATGGCACCCATGTCGTCGTTGCGGCTCCCGATGCCAAGAGCACCCTCTGCCGCGTCTTCTCACTCGAGGTACGCTCATCGCGATCGAACGCGCGTTTTGGCAGTGCCCCCCGCGTGCTGATCTAGACATTATCGGCTTTTCAGGATGGCTCGCACGTGCACGACTTTGTCACAGATCGGGTGCCAGGCGTACGGCTCGGTGCGTTCCCCAGTTTTACCGCCTGCCTATCAATAACGTACCGACAGTCCGATATGCCGTGTCTCATGTTGTTCTGTGTGCTCTTTACTGGCAGGTTATGCGAGCGATGACCTGTTGTCCGTCCCTGAAGGACTCAGTGGCTTGCTGCCCGCGCTCAAGAAGACAAAGGACAACGAGGAGTCTACTGCCACCCCGCTTGCATCCGAAACCTCTGAGCCGAGCGCGAAAGACGACGCGCCAGAGGAAAAGGGCAAGACCACCAAGGAGGCTAGCGTGGAGGAGGCCAAGCCGGTTGTGGAAACGACTGCCGTTCCCGAGCCGATCGGCTCGCGAAAGGTCGCCCTGTGCGTTCTCTCTCGCCTCGTGGTACTGATGCACAACACTAGTACGGTCACCCCCTTCGCTCCTTCCTTCCTTCCCGGTGTTCTGCCCGGCCGCATTGCGGACCTAACTCGTGAGTGCGCGCGAATGGTAATTAATTCTAGGTGCGCCTGCCGACTCCGAGAGCGCGCTCGACCCGGATAACGTACCCGAGTCACGATTCAAGGCCACTGGGAAGACCCTCAAGGATCTCGCGTCCATCATCAACCACTTCGGGACCTTGGTCTTCGCACCCAATGGTGATGCGCCTGGTACACACACACACCTGCGCCGCTCCGTATTCATTCTTTCGGAGAGGGAACATTTGGCTCAAAGCAGTGCCTCCCGTTGGTTGTGCAGTCGACGCGGAGCAGTCCGAGCAAACCGCCGCCAGCACGAAGGAGGTTCTGACCAACGCCAACCTTCTGCTTCATTGCCTGCGCCTTCTGGCCAGATGCGTGGAACAAGCCACCTCTATCACCAAGCACACCATCACCGACACAGGTACGGGCACAAGCGACATGTTTGATCAAACCCACACAGACAGTATGTCGCTTCGCGTTCTTTGGGCTCATTATTTCTTCCTCTTTTGTCTTGTCTCAGACGAGGCGCTCTTTGCCAGCATCCAGACCTCCCTCATGCGCTTCGTCAACATGGGACACTTGGCCCACCACCAACAATCCGCATCACTCGACTCTTGCGGTACGTACCGCAAATACCCCAGTACCAATCCGTTTTTCCGGTGTTGACGTGTCACTGTTGTTCGGCGGCCTTCCAGGCGGCGACCAACAGCGGCTCCGCAATCTGCTGCGCCTCGTACAGCAAGAGAGCGGTACCGTGTTGGTGAAGGGGCTCGCCCTGTTCTTCCCCACGCGCAAGGAGCAAATCTCGCTCTTCCATCGCCTCCTCAAGGGTCACGTCGCTCTGCTGGAGGCAACCTCATCATCTGCGCAAGCGCCCCCGAGGTAATTCGCCCCCCCCCCGGTTTACTTGTTCCACACAGCAACCCCGCTAATCCCACAATGGCGACACGCGCACACGTCAGGTCGGAGAATGGGAAGGACATGCTGTGGTACCTCTTGTCGGCTGGCTTCATGAAGCAGCACGTCATCCCGCTCTGGCTGGGCGAGGAGCTGAAGGCGGCCCAGCGCGTGAAGCCGCCGACGCCCGTCAAGAAAGAGGAGAACGAGCAGAACGCCGAGGCCGAAAAGAAGGAAGACGACAGCGAAGTGGAGAAGGCCGCACCGGCTGAGACCACGACGGCCGCGCTCACAAGGAAGGTGGAGAAGATCATCAGGCTGCTCGCCCAGACGCTCGACCTGGAGCTGCAGTCGTCCGTCCGTCACGGCGTCACGCTACCCACCAGCTTTCCCTTCAGGCACGAGACCTCCCTGGCGCTGCAGCAGCTCGCCTTCCTCCAGAAGAGCCTGCTCGGCCTCGCCGCCAAGGCCGATACGGACGCCGAGGCCCAGCCTCGGAGACCGCTCACCACCCCCGAAGATGAGCAACGCTGGCAGCGCGTGCAGCTACGGAAGAGGGCGGTGGCGCGCTTCTACAGCGGACTCGTGCTGCAGTACGCTCGCGTGGTGCTGGGCATGGCCGCCCGCGCCCTCAGCGGGCCGCTCTTCGAGAAGTTGGCCCAGCACACGCCGACGGCCGAGGAGTCGTCAACCTCGGTGGGTGCTTCCGCGACCGCGACCCCCGAGGTGCCCTCTGTCTTCGCTGCCAGCCTGTCGCTGGTGGCGGAGGCTGCCAAGGAGCTCGAAGCTGGCACCACCACGCCTCCGGCGGGCACCGATCACCGCGCGACGCCCAACGACCTGATCAAGGCGTCGTTTGTGGGCACCCTGCTGCCGACGCTCATCACCTCGCTGTGCGGGCGTGCCAGCAACGCGGCGTTCGTGTCGACCCTGCTGCCCGAGCTGGTTCCCCTCATCCAGCGTGTGGACCAGCTGGGTTCCCTCCTGCCCCAGACGGCCCGCAGCGAGAAGGCCGTCTTTTCCGTACTCACGCAGAAGCAGCTCAATGCCGGGTACCCGCTCTCCTCTCCTCTATTCTTGTTTCCAAGCGCCCGTGGGCTTACGCAACAATGTTCGGTTCAGGGGGGACTTTGCCCTGCGCACGATGTCGAGCCTCCACTGGACGTTGGATCTCGAGAAGGCGCTCGCGAACCTCATCGGGCAGAGCATCACCACGCTGGTGAAGGGTGCCACGGCGACCGACGACGAGACCCAGCTCCGCAAGTGGCTCGACTCCAAGCTGCTGAGCGGCGGCATCGACGACGCACCGACCGGGCTCGAGCTGCGCCGGAAGGAGTTCCTCGAGGAGCTCATCGCTCTGCCTTCCGAGGGCGAGAGCGAGGCCGTCATTCTGGCCACCTACATGCACCGCCACATTACCGCCAAAAAGCCGCTGGCAGCCCTCGGAGGCGAACTCGGTACCACGTGTTCCCGCTTTTGTTGGAATGGAGTCCTGGTTGATGCTGGTGTTGTTGTTACTTTTTATTGGCTGACCACGTGGTTGAAAAACGCAGTGGCCAAGGTCGAGCGTGCGGCGGTGGCGGTGTTGCTCAAGCACAACCAGCTGATCAACGAGGCCATGACTTTCGCTCTCTGGCTGACCAACAACCCGTCGGCCCTCGAAGTCGCCGACAAGGCGCCCCTGCCGCCCGCCCTGCAGATGGTGTGGGAAGTCGCCTATGAGGTGCGATCGTGGCTGGTGCAGCAACAGCACAAGCGCAGGCTCGCTCAGAAGGAAGGCGACGCCGAGATCAGGTACAGCCTCCCTCCCACTTCTTGGGTGACCCGCACACACGAAGGGCTTTTCACTCACCATATGGGTCCCGTTTGTCTTAAAGCGCAAGCGCGGTGTACGAGCAGGTGTGTGGCCCCGTGCTGAAGAAGATCGAATTCCTGTTGACGGTGCGCGTGCCCGAGGCGAAATCGAGCGAGCAGCAGGCCGAACAGGCCGAGGAGCGCGACCGGCTCTCCCGCTCGACTTCGTCCACGCTGGTCAAGAAGAGCGCCGCCGAGCGCAAGGCCGCCCTCACCTCGAGCGTCGAGGGCACTGCCGCGGGCAACACTCCGCGCATCCTGCGCGCCCGATCGACCGGCACGCTCAAGCGATCCCGGCCACGCGGCGACAGCATCACCGAGGACACGGTCCTGGGTGTCGACCTGATCGCATCGCCCACGGAGAGGCGCAGGCAGCTGCTGGAGCGCAAGGACACCAACGAAAACCAGCGGCGCGTGCAGGAGTCGTTCAAGATGTGGAAGCTCTTCCGCGACCGCAGCAAGGAGACCGAGTCGGCCAACGCCATCGACCCCGCCCAGGACTCGATGATCTCCGACGCCGTCGTGGCGTTCATCATGGACGACAAGCTCGAGCCGTCGGGCCTGCTCAAGGGCCTGCGCCAGCGCGAGGAGAGGGCGCAGGGCCGCATCGAAGGCCTGCGCACGATGAACAGCCTCCTGGCCCAGATCAACCTGCGGTCGGTGCAGTACGACCTGCTGCTCGCCCTCCTGCGCCTGATTCAAGAGCGGCCCCGCTGGGTTCTCGGACGCCGCGCTCAAGAACCAGCACACACACGTACCAGGCGCAGGGCTGCCAGAGCGCCGCCCTCGAAGGGCTGGGACCCACCTTCCAAGCGCTCTACGTGCAGCTGGCGGCCATGCTGCGCTCCAAGGACATCCAACCGATCGTCAAGGTGCTCCTGATGCAGCTGTGGACGCTCGGCTTCCGGGAGGAGGACCACGGGTTCCTGCAGAAGGTGGCCATCCTGCCCACACTCAAGAAGCTCATCGGCGAGGAGACTGCCCTCGGCGCCTCGCAGGACGCCGCTGAGTCGCCGTCGGCCGGCGCCGGCGATTCGGGCTTCGCCCTGGTGTCGTTCAATCTGAGTTCCGAGCTGGCCGACAAGAAGGAGGTGGCCAGGGCCGCGTGGCTCACCTTCAGCCTGCTCACCCTCTACTGCGTGGGCACGCAGAAGGGCGACGCGGAGAAGGACGCCGACCGCGCCGGGCTCATCGAGCGGGTGGCTGCCGTCAAGGCCGCCGCCGCCTCCTCCGGCTCAAAACTTCTCAAGTCCGTCGACCAGAGCGAGGAGGTCAAACTGCCGGCCCTGGGCGAGCTTCAGAAGCGCATGCTGGAACTGATCTTTAACGAGCTCAGCACCAGCCTACGCGTGTTCCGGTCGCAGCCCTCGAGCACGCCGGCCGGTGCCTCGTTGCTGAGCCAGAGCCCCGCGTCGGCCGACCCGTTCGCCCACCCGGGCGCTCAGCCCGGGGCGAGCTGGCCGAAGCACGTCATCCCGCTGGAGCGCTGGAAGGAGTTTGACCAGGTGGAGAGGCGGTGCCTGAAGATGATCAAGCTGCTGCATCCGCTCACCAACTCGGTCGGCGTGCTGCGCTACATCGCCGAGAACAGCCACAACATGCAGACCGTGCTCTCGCTGATGCTCGTGGGCACGCCGCGCATCCAGAGGATCGCCCTCCGCCTGCTGCGCGACGTTGTGCCCATGGTGCGGCCCGAGCGACTGGACTACCTGTGGCGCCTCGTCATCGAGGACACCTACCCGGCGTCTGCGACCGACGCCGGCAGCGGCCTGGCCGACCCCTTCCAGCAGCTGCGCTCGTCGGCAGCCGTCGGGACCGGCGACGAGGGCATCCTGTCTTTCTTCTTCAACACCATCGGCGCCGCGCTCTGCAACGTGTGCCCCATCGCCTCTGTCGACTCGGCGCAGACCGTGGCCTCGGCCCTGGCCTATCTCTCGCGTCACCACCCGGACGTCCTCGCTGCCGCCACCACCACCACCGCGGCTGCTGAGCAGCCCGGAGAGGCCAAGGGCGCGTCGCCTGCGGGCGCCGGAGGCCCCGACACGCCCTCCAAGCTGCGCGTCAGCTTTGGTGGCGCAGCACTCGCGCCGGCCTCGCCTGTGCCCCAGGATGCTGCTGCAGGTGGCGCTCCCACCCCTTCCTTCTCGGGCGGCAGCGGTGCCTCGCCGCTGCCGCCCTCATCGACCTCGCCGGTCACTGCCGCGCCGTCATCGGCGGTCGACCTGCTGTCGGTACTTGACGAGCTCAGCCCAGGCGGTCCGGTCCGGGGCTCCCGTTCGCCTCGGGGCCGGGGCAAGCGTACCCTCGCGTCCGCGCTCACTACCGCCACACTTGACCGCCCGGCGGGTACGTCGCTGTTCGGGTCCTCCCCTTCGCCGTCATCAACCTCCACGTTTGGATCTCCTCCCGCCTCGCCGTCGGCCGCGCCGTTTGGGTCCAGCCCTTCGCCGCCGCCTGCCACAACGGCGTTCGGATCCTTCGGCAGCTCGGCACCCGCCGCCACGCCGACATTTGGGTCATTTGGGTCTTCCGTCGCGCCTCCTGCATTCGGTTCTTCCCTCTCCTCGACGTCGCCTACTTCATCGTTTGGATCGTCGTCTTTCTCCTCTTCGCCTACCACGTCCGGTTTTGGTGCCAGCTTTGGTAGCGCACCCGCTGCAGCCGCCACGCCCTCTACCACGACCTCGTCTCCTTTCGGCACCTCCACCACCACCGGCAACACGTCAACCAGCTGGCCCACGTTCTCGTTCAGCTTCGCTTCAGCCTCTGTTGCGGCGACTGCCTCGAGCACCAGCACCGAATCAGGCTCCGGCGGCTTCACCTTCGGGAGCTCCGGCCTGGCCAGCGGCGCCGCCAGCAGCACCAACCCGGCGACCGGTGCCGCTGCAGCCACACCCCCGCCGGGCTGGGCGCACAAGTCGCTCCCCTGGAAGCCGAAGGAAGGCCTGGAGAAGCAACCCGACGCCCGCGTGGCGATGGCCCTAGCTTCCGAGGTGATCGCGCTCCTGCGTCACCTCCTCAACACGTCGTCCGTGTGGCGCGACAGGCTGCGCGAGCTGGTCACCCGCAGCGCGCTCGACGCCCCCGTGCTCCTGCGCCACGAGCCGAAGGAGCCCCAGCTCCTTAAGAGGGCCTGGCGGGACCTTGCCGCCCTGGCCATCGTTGGTATGTGATGCCTGCGGGCGCCATGGCTGCACACCACCTGTTGGCTAACCGATGTGATCATGTGTACGACCGCGGTGGCAGGAGGTTTCCCGGAGCCATTGCGGGTTGGCGGATGCGTCGAGGTGACCAACAAGGACACCACCACCGCTTCCACCACGACCAACCCGGACGCCGCTGCCGGGCCGACCTATCGGCAGGGCGTCATCATCGAGCTCGACACGCAGTTCCGCAAGGCCAAGGTGGTCTACCGTGACTGTCCCAAGAGGACAACGCACGCCGTGGAGTCGTTCGAGGCACTTCGTGCAGTGCCCGAGGTGGTGCTGGGACCCGCGTTCTTCTCGCCCCAGTACGCCGACCTGCTGGCGGTGTCCATGTTCTTCCTGCAGACCAAGCTCCACGAGCCACAGCCGGACGAGGGCGGCCGCACCAACATGCTCCACTCGTGGGACGCCATCTACACGCAGATGAAGTCGTGCAGCGTCATCGCCCTGGCCTCGCTGCTCGCCAACACCTCCGCCGTCTCGCTCTTTGTCGAGAAGGGTACCCTAGTCCCGTCCTCCTCCTCTTACTTGTCCAGTCTGGCCTCTAACGAATGGTACGTGGGTGGTAAAGGCGGTCTTGGCGCGATCCTGGACTTGGCCCTGAAGAACGCGGATCTTGGGCCGATGAACCGCAGCGAGGAGCTGAGCGAAGCGCAGAGGGAGCGGCTGCACAGCATCGCACACACCGCATGGAACGACACCGTCCCCTTCTCGCCCTACAGCAACGTGCCCATGGTCCTGCCCACCGCGTGGCACGGCGCCCAGCTGAGGAACATGCAGATCGGCGGTAGCGACGACGCCCAGCTGCTCTTCGACTCCCGCGTCGTCGTTGAGACGGGGCTTCGCACGAGCTCGGTCAGCTCGGCCTGCGCCGACGTCCCCATCTCCCGCCTCCTGCCCATGTTCTACTTCGAGGTTCTCCTGTCTGGTTGCGGTGGCTCGTACGTTCCCCGTCACACACCACACCACACCACACACGCTACCAACTGGGGATGCACGCCTTGCCAGCTGTCGACAGCGTTTAATTTCTCTGAGCGCTTGCAGATCTGTCGAGGTTGGTCTGAGCCCGGTCCGCCAGGCGAGCGGCAGCACGAGCACGGCGAGCAGCGCCGTGGGTCCGGCCAAGCTGGAGTGCGACTTTGACACGGTCTACACCTACCGCGGCGATGGCGTCAAGTGCTCGCCGGGCAACGGCACCGCCACGTATGGCTACTCATTCGGCTCCGGGGACATTGTCGGCTGTGGGTGGAACCGTGATCAGGCTACCATTTTCTTCACCCACAACGGCACCCTTCTTCAAGACGCTTTCACGCTCGACGCTGGCCAGGTACTCACCCTTCTCCCCAATCTTTACTGCGCATCACGATGCATGGACAGTGGGCTCATTGCGTCCATCCTTTTTGTCTGCGTTTTTTGCTGTCAAGCAGGGGCTGGAGCTCTACCCGGTGCTCCTGCACCGCAGCCAGGGAGCCAGGATCACCGCCAACTTTGGCCAGCAGCCGTTCTGCTTCGACCTGTACACTTACATGGCCAAGCACCTCAAGAGGAACACCGACGTCACCTCCTCGTCGAACCACGAGGTGGTCGTCGATCAGTTTGCTCTCGACAAGGCCGATGAGCCGATTCCTCGCGCCGCCGCCACCCAGGCGCCAGCGCAGGAACCTACTGCTACCGGCCCAGCGCTGACCGCCACCGAAGATCCTACGGCATCTGCGAGCACAGCAGAAACGAGCGAGGACGTCAAGACATCGACCGCCGAGAACAAGGAGGAACGGCCCGTCACGGCATCGACAACGGAGCTGCTGCCAACTCCAGACTCGGCCACACCGCCGGCTTCGTCAGAATCGTCCGTCGCAACGGCGTCAGAGTCAGGTTCGGCTTCGGCTTCAGAGGCAGAGCCAACAGCGCCCTCAGCCACGGCATCGACAACGGAGCTGCTGCCAGCTCCGGACTCAGCCGCAACGCCGGTTTCGTCAGCTTCGTCCGTCGCAACGGCTTCTGAGTCAAGTTCCGATTCGGAATCGGACTCGGATTCAGAGGGGGAGTCAGCTCCCTCAGTGCCATCGATAACGGCGTCGGAGACTCCCTCAGCGTCGTCGAACGATCCCTCCACGACCTCGTCACCGTCATCAGGAGCGGCGCCAGTCATGCTCACCCTCGAAGCCTCGAGCGAGTCGGCGTCGATTCCTTCCTTCGGCAGCGTGGCCTTTTCCTTCAGCGAGCAGCCGCCGCAGCAGCGCAAGACCGTCACGCTGCCCAAGGGGGGCCGGGGTGTGGTGGCGCCCACGCGCGGTCGCAACGCCACGGAGGACATCCAGGTGGGCATGTGGTACAAGGTGTTCAAGGATACCACCTCGCTGCAGCGCAAGGACTGGAACGCGGCCATGGAGAAGACCATCGGCCACAGCGGCCTGGTCAAGGCCCTCAACACCACCAACGGCACGGTACGTTTGACACCACTCTTCTCTCTCTCTCTCTCGTTCGAGATGGCGACCAGTGCTGATTATGGTGCTAATATCAATCGCAGGCCCTGCTGGAGCTCTACGATCCGGAGAGAGGCGTGTGGCAGGAGTGGTGGTACCCACAGCGGTTCCTGCGGCGCCCCGTGAAGAACGTGCACGACCCGTGGCCCCACACCCGCAAGCAGATGCTGATCCCGACCCAGGTGCACTTTGTCGATACCGAGACCGCGCTGCTGCGCAAGTATGCCGGCCAAGCTCTGCTCTCCCTCCTCGCCCACTGGCCCGAGACCATGCGCTTCTCCTTCGAGAGCGTCGGTGACCACTCCCTGCTTGCCTTCCTCAAGTACGTCGCCGCCGAGTACCTCACCGGAGCCACGCCCTCCGACGCCAGCAACCCGCCCGACGAGGACCAGGGAGCCCTTCCCGGTACCCACTACTCACCCCTGTTTGTCAGAGTGCGAGTGACTGCGACTGACTGCAGCGCGCAGACAAGAGCCGTCTCGCGGCCTTTGCAGCCCTGCCCACTTCGCAGAAGCCGGGCCGGAATGCGGTCCTCAAGGTGGTGTCGACGGAGATCGCCACGAGGCTCAGGCTGGAGGCCGACAGCAGCAGCAGCAGTCCGAGCGGGGGCGGCCTGGCCCACGTCCTGCTCGACTACTGCATTGCCGCCGGCTTCTGGCTTGCCAAGCCCGCCCAGCCAGGCACCCCCGACTTCAACTTTGCCAGCTGGCTCATTGCCCTGGGTACGCCACCCATCCCCGCTGTGCGAGATTAAGAAACGGCCCCTTTCTAAGCTGCGATGTCCGCGCATGTGTGCGCAGTGTATGCGGATTGCGTGCCTAGCGTCAAGGAGAAGTACACGCCGCAGGTGTTCGAGCACCTGGCGAATCACCTGAAGGCGGGCGACGAGGCCACGCCCGCCATGCGCGTCCGTCTGATCCGTTTCATGATGGCCCTGGCCACCGACTGCGCCCACTCCCTCCGAGGATCGCCCGAAGCGCTGGGTACCCCCGCACGCCCTCTTTTCCTCCGATGGATGCGACCGCCAGGGTGCTCATCGCTTTCTCTCCCTCCTCCCCCCCTCTTCTTTTTTTCCCTCTTGCTGCGGGTGCGCCAGCTCGCGCTCGCCCCAACCGCGAAACCACGGACTGGCTGTCGGCCACCATGCACACCCTGCACTCGGAATTCGAAAGCGAAGGCCAGTCCTTCGAACCGGACGCGCTGGAAAGGAAACGCTACTTCTCGACCGTCGTCGAGCTCCTGGTGGTGCTGCGAAAGGCCAAATGGGACTACTTCGAGGAGAGCGGGGAGCCAAAGGAGAACAAGGAGGAGCAGGAGGAGCAGCTCAGGTTGATGAACAACGAATCGTGGTTCGACACCCTCGTGGACCTGCAGTCGGCCTCGGAGTGGTGGCTTGGCCCGGACGGAGCCAGCGCTCCCACGCCGCTCCTCTGCACAGCGGCCCTCAGCACAGCCTTTACCCAGTGCCGGTGCGTTCCTCCCTCCAACCTTCCCATGGGCTCAGCGCCGAGTGTGTGTCTATTCGGTTGTGTAGCTTGCCTGGCCTATTTGTTGTTCTTCTTCTCACTGGCCTTGTGGATGACGACACAGAGAGAGCGAGACCCACCCGACCCAGGACGCGGCCAAGGAGAAGCTCGCGGCTGCCTCAGAAGGCTCCGGAGAGGTTGTACAAACCCTGCCGGACGGAGGCGAGGTGCGAAAGGTGCACATCCCGGGCGCGAGCTCGCTGCAGGTGGTCCTGGATCCTCGCTGCAAGCTGCACGGCACCGACAAGCTCCAGTTCTTCCTACCCAACGACGATGACCGCACCCGGGTGGGCAACAAGATCCGCCGCAATAAGCCCTGGTACGCCCCACCCCACCGTACCCCTCTTCGCGAGGTCCGATTCCGTGCCTGACACGACACACGACACACGACACACACACACACACACACACACAACACACACACACACGTACACGACACCACAGGCTCTACCTGATCGACGGCGATACGGTGTTCTACCGCTACAAGCGGCCCGTGCCCAAGGGGGGCGTCAACGAACCCACTCCTGCGTCAGCGCAGCCAGCTGCCCAAAGTACTGTTGGCTTTGGAGGGTTCAGCTTCGCGCCGCCGCGCTTTGGGGCGTCCTCCAGTACCTCGGGCTTCTCTTTCGGTTCCTCGTCCGGCCCGGCTGCGCCCGCCACAGCCAGCCCCGCTGCTGCTGCTGCAGACCAACCGACCTCCGCCGCCGAACCGAGCTCGGACAGTGCCGGCACGGAAGCCGCGAGCGCGGAACCACCCAAGTCAGAGCAGGAGCAGCAGACGCCGAAGGAGTCGCTCCCAGAGCCGGTCTGGGGCTTCGCCTTCCATGTGGTCCCCGCCTTCAATGACGACGAGCAGAAGCAGAAGCTGGCCTCGCCCGAGGCCAGGGCCGAGGTGGAACGCCTCCGCGCGACGCTCGTGGGAGGGGCCAAGGGCCTGGCCATCGACGCCGAGCTGGTCGAGTACGTCAACCGGCTGCGCTCGGAATGCCGCGTCCCCTACCACGCCCTCGAACCCTTCCGCCTCCGCTTGACCGTACGCCCCCCATTTCCCCACCCCTCGCCCCCCATTTCTACCTATCATAGCTGTGAATGAATGATTAATGTGGATCATTTGTCGCGATGCAGGACACGGAGCGCTTGGTGTACACCAAGCTGGCGAACATCACGGAGGAGGAGATGCGGGTACGCATTGTGATGCTCAGGCGCTTCAACGAGGCGCTCACCACGGTTCTGCCGCTCCTCGACCTGGCCGGCGCCGATCGGGGCACCCTCGCTGCCAGCCTCATCTGCCTCCGCCCCCTCATCTTCACGCAGGTCAAGACCAAGTTCTTCAAGGTGACCTAACTTCCCCCCCCCACACTGTAGTGTGTGATGATGCGCCCGCGCGAGAAGCCGGTCTCACCTCCATCGGCCTTGCGCGCACGTGCAGAGCTGCTACAAGGCGATGCATTCACGGGGCAATATGACGATTGTCATCAACCGCCTGCTGCTGACCGATGCCGACAAGGAGACCGAGAAGCGAAAGGCGAGGGACATTCGGGCGTCTGCGCCGGGCGGCGACCCGTACGCCGGCGACGACGACAAGGACATCCAGTGGGGCATCTTCACCCAGGCCTTCCACCAGCTCCACTCGGCCAACCCCGCCCAGCTCCGCTCCACCGGCAGGGTACGCTTTGCTCACTGGCACCCTTCCACCACCGGGGGGGGAGAGGAACAGACTGGCGCTAATCTCTCTCTCTCTCTCTGGTGGCGGTGGCGGTGGTGGTGGTGGTGGTGACCAACAGGCGTTCACGGTCCGGCTGGTGGGCGAAGGCGCCACCGACTCGGGCGGCCCTTACCGGGAGTGCCTGTCGAGCATGTGCGCTGAGTTGCAGTCCAACCAGCTGCCGCTGTTCATCCCGTGCCCCAACGCGCAACTCGCCCTCGAAGAGGTGGGCATCGGCAAGAACAGAGACAAGTGTACGTACCCCCCTCCCCAAACGTCCAACACCACCCATCGCCCAATAAAACGCGCCTTCAATTGGCGGTGAGAAGGAGAGCTCGCTGACGTATTTGACGTGTACGTCTGATGACCCGCAGACATTCCGAAGCCGTCGTCGCAGTCGTCGCTGCAGTTGGCCATGTACGAGTTCGTGGGCAAGCTGATGGGCATCGCGATACGAACGAAGGCGCCGCTGCCGCTCGACCTGCCGTCGGCCGTGTGGAAGCCCCTCGTGGGGCAGAGCCTGACGACGGACGACCTGAAGGACATCGACCAGTTCTGCGGGCAGTGCCTGGACCAGCTGCAGAACCCGGAGGCCTACGACCTCAACGCCGAGAACTTCAGCCTCATCATCTTCGAGAACTTCACCACGGCCCTGAGCGACGGCAGCAAGGTGGAGCTCAAGGAGGGCGGCAAGGACATCGACGTCACCTACGAGAACCGGCTCGAGTACGTCAACCTCGTGCGCCAGCGACGGCTGGTCGAGAGCAGGGCGCAGGTGGCGGCCATGCGTCGGGGCCTGGCGGCCATGGTGCCCATCGACGCCCTCTCCCTGTTCACGTGGGAGGAGCTCGAGCTGCTCGTGTGCGGCAAGCCCGACATCGACGTCGAGGTGCTCAAGCAGCACGTGCGCTACGAGGGCTTCCACCGCGAGGACCCCACGGTGGCGATGCTGTGGGAGACCGTGGCCGAGTTCTCGCCCAAGGAGCGCGCCCTCTTCCTGCGCTTCGTGTCGGGCCGCGAGCGGCTGGCGACGTCCAAGTCGCAGAACGCCTTCACCGTGACGCGCCTCCACGGCAGCACCGACTCCCTGCCCCAGTCGGCCACCTGCTTCTTCACCCTCAAGCTCCCGGCCTACGCCTCCCGCGAGGTCCTCAAGCACAAGCTGCTCCTCGCCATCTGCAACTGCGCCTCCATCGACGCTGACTTCCAGGTCCGCCAGCAATGATGCTCGCGATGGCTGACGCCGGTTCCCTCTCATACATTCTCCCTTTTCTCCACAAACACACTAAAGCAGTTGTAGTATGCAAACCTCTCCTCCTGCTTGATTGTGTCCAGCACGCACACACACTTGCTGTGTCTCACTGCTTTGAGCTCTTTCTACAACTGCACACCATGGTGGGCATTCATTTCTGTGTGGAGGGTCCGGCAGGTGAGCGCAAAACACAACTCGGCGCTGCGAGTGCTGGTGCTGGAGCTCGACCGCGACCAGCGGCTCCGCAGCGTCAGCGAGCTTCTTCCTCCATTACTGCGGACGGGGCGTGTAGGGAGTGCCGGGTTGGTCGTTTACGATGCTGGGCGGCACCGTGCGCCAGTCGTTGCGTGGAATCTTTGGGATTTACAAAAAAGATGAGTACTCGCGTCGGCGCGAGCGTGTTGTGAGGATGCACTGCAAGGGGAGGGGAGAAGTGTGGGTGGAGAATAATAGAGGGAGACGGTACGAGGGCGGGCTCGGGGGCGATGGCCTTGCAGAAGTAGTAGAAGCCCGCAAGAACGCCAAAGGCGGTGCCCAAGGAGATGAGAGCATGTTGGATAGACACCGACGTGTCGTAGTCGGGGGTCATCGCATGCCAATCATTCGGATCAATGTCCACTTGCTCCGCCAGCGCGCCAGGTGCCTAATAGCTCGCGAGAATCAACAACATAAGAATTCATGAACAATTCATTGGGGGGGGGTCCGGGATGGATATCAACGTGAATTTGTATAAAGAGAGCTTTTTGAGGATATAACAGGATCTCACCTTGCCCTTCCAGTTATCGAAGAGATTGGGGTCGCCCTCTTCGTAAAGCTTCCATTCAGGTTCCGTTTCAGCACCAGCGCGACGCGGCAGCAGGGCACCTGCCGAGCGCCTCAGCCCCGACGACGAGGGAACCACAGCACGGCTCCTAGCCACGACAGCAACTCGCGAGCTTTGCTTCCACATACCAGGGTCTAATTGATTCGAATTGATCTAGAAAAAATGGATCGAAAGACAATAGGAAAAAGCACGAGAAAATGCGATTAACTTTGTCGACCCCGAAATCACAACAGAAGAAGCCATCGTAAAGCAAAGATGAATGTGGCGAAGGTACGGGTCGCTTAGCCCTTCTGCACACCCTCAAATTGTTCGTTGATTTTAAGCTAGTGATGAATGACATGTCACATTCTGTGTCTTCTCGTCTTTGCCATCAATTGATTTTGTGTGGCGCGGGTGGGAGCAGTCGAGACCGCAGTCGGTAGCAGTGGGCTACACGGGAGCACCCAAGCGTGCCTCGTTGGCGGTCGGCCCTGGTTCAGGACCGGCAGTCAGCGGACGCAAGGGCGACGTGCGGTTCCCCACCCTCGCCGACCTGCGCTGGCGAGTGGACGTCACCATCTCCACGTCGTCCCTCAACCGTGTCCTCAAGCCCACCCTCCTTTTCCAGCTTACCCTTAGTGATGGTACCATCACGACCGCACACGCACACGCACACAGCGTGCGAAGCACGGTGAGGTGCCGTGACTGCAGCAACTCACGCCGTTACGGTGTGTGTGTGATGAATGTCATTGCGTCTGCAGGTTCTATCCGTACGTTCGAGCTGACGGTGGAGCAGTTCCACGAGCTGCGATTCGATGTGGCCAGAGTGCTGAAGGACATGGGCGACCTCGAGAACAACCCCATCCTCAAGATCAAGTAGAGCACCACTTACTTACTTACGCACGCCCCTCCACCACCTCGCCCCCACCACGCTTGTATCTTTCACACAACACAATTTTACCATTCCCACACTTTAGTCAGTTCTCTTTCTCTCGGCCAGTGTGGCACGGACCACACACTGGTACTACCACTACTACTACTAATGGTACAGTTTGGTGAGTGCGGAGGGGGCTCACGAGTCGGGTTTGGCTCCCTTGCCGGGGCTGGGGAGCCCGTCGATGGTCTTGGTCTTGCGGGGGCTCTTGGCCCGCGGGCTCTTCTTGGAGTCGGCGTTCCTCCCGCCGAACAAGAGGCCCTTCAGCCCACGCTTGGGCGACACCTGCGGTGCTGCCGCCTCTTCCGCTGCCTTCTCGGGCTTCGTTTCGTCGTTGGTCGTCGTCGTCGGTGGTGGTATCTCGATAGTGGGCAAACTCATCCTGCACCCCCCCCCCAAACCAATTAATTGGCGACACGTCAGCCCAGCCACAACAACACAGATCTCATCTGGCGTTCAAGCGAGGCCGGTACCGAACGGGCGAGGGAAGGCGCAGCGGCTGCGGGCTACCTGGCGGAGCTGGAAGAGGGAGGAAAAAGCGACACACGGGGGTGAGGGCGGAGCAGCTGGGGAAGGGCAACGCTGGGGCGCGGGGAAATGGTACTGGCGCCACGTGCGAACAGGGCGCCTCTGAGCTCGAGGGCCATATCGGGGCTGCTCCTGATCCTGCCCGGCATCAGGCTGGGTCTGTTCGCCAGCGGATCCGGCCGTCGTGGCACCTCCTCTCCGCTGCTGCCGTTCGGCTCTTCCGCGCTGCTCTCCTCCATCGCCCGTGGTGGTTCGATGACCTCCTTCGTTTGGGGTCCCACCTGATGTGTGGCGAGCAACTTGCCAATGAGTGATGAACACACACACACACACACACAGACACACACACACACACATAGGAAGAATTAAGAGAGAAAGGGGTGTACCGTGATGCCCAGGGCCTTGGCTCGGCGGGAGCTGGTTGGCCGTTTGCGATTGTTCATGCTGGCTGGTCTTCCGCGGGTCAAGTGCGTGAGGGTTGCGCTCGGCGTTGGCACGCCCGACAGCGCCGCCGACAGAAGGTTGCCCTTTGGCTCCTCGGCCTCAGTCCTTGGCTGGTCATATGCTTCCGCAGGGGTAACTCCGCTCTCCACAGAGGTCGGCGAAGTCGTTCCCTCCTCCCCCAGCTGCTCGGCAGCCTCAGAGAGGGCTGCCTCCACGACCGGCGCTGCTTCCACGGGCTCTCGGATCGACGCGGGTTCGGCGGCGACGTCGATCTCCACTGTGGACTCCTCCGCGGCGGCTTGCTGCCCAGCAGCCTCGCTCTCCTTTGTGGACTCCTTCTGTGCGGCTTCCTGCTGGGCGGCAGGTTCGGACGGTTGCAGGGCAGGCACGAGCGGCTCGACGTTGCAGGCCACTTCTGGTTCTCCGTCTCCTTTCATTGTGAGCTCCGATTCGTCCTCGATGATCTTCGTCGCCTCATCTCGATCCGCCTCGAGAGTCTCACCACCACCGTCGACGCCGCTTGGGGTTGGCGCTGCCTCGACCAACGAATCCGCTTCTTTGCTCATCTCGTGCTGTTCGCTCTCGGGGGTCGTGGTCGTCTCGCCTCCGTGCTCAGGTTCCTCCGAGACATCAGTGAGAACAACGGGGTTGATGTCGTCGATGTCGGCGGCTGCCGCGGCGTTCTCCGCGTCGTGGGGCGGCTCCGCAGGGCGTGGTGTGGCGCGAGGCGACGGAGACGGCGAGCAATCCGATGAACGTGGCGACCGCGCGGGAGGGGATGATGCCAGGAGTCTGCGTGCGGAGCTGGGTCTGGGAGAAGTCGTTCCGTGCCGGGGGGAGACCCCCGCTGCGATCTCGAGCTCCAGCGCCGCGACAGGTCGGGGCGATGATTCTCGGGCGTCCTCATCTTGTGGTGCTGCATGCTCATCACGAGGCGAGGGTAGAGGACCGGTACTCTCCTCCTGGCCCTGCCCAAGGCAGCGGGGAGAAGGAGTGGCAGGGCGACCGCGAGGCGATGCAACAGGGCTGTCGCAAGCTCGAGGAAGCAAGGGTCGAGGAGAAGCTGAAGCAGCTGGAGGGATGCGAGGCGAGAGGGGCGGCAGGCGGCAGGCGTCAGCCGTCGGGATCTCAGGCGATGGAGGCGTGATGGCGGAGACATTGCCCGTACGCCGAGGTGAGGGCATCATCAGCTCCAGGGTATCGGCCTTGGGAGCCTCGTCCTCCTCACGGTGTGACTGCAGGCGTGGTGACAAACGCGGCGGCGGCGGCGGCAACGTAGCGCTCGAGTCGTCGACATCCTCCTCGCGGCCGAGCATAGCAGGCGGCGGAAATTCGTCGCGAGTGCGCGGGGAAGAGTCGCGACTTGGTGGGGACGGCGGTCGAGGCGAAGCGACGGGCGAAGAGGAGGCTGGTTGCTGCTGCGGCGGAAGTGGCGGCGGTCCTCCTCCTCGCGGCGAAGCGGCGGCATTGGCCGCGAATCGAGGCGAAGGCGAGGGGGAGGGAGCCCGAGGGGAAGGATGCAACGAGCGGAGTGGCTCCGACGAGAGCGCATGGTCGTCACCTTGCTCGCGAGAAGAGGCTTCGGGCGGGTGCTGTGCAGGAATCGGAGGAGGCGTCCACGGGAGCCCCGGTGGTGATGATGAAGGCGCGCGATCGTGGTCGGCCCTTGGCGGAGGCGGGGGAGGCACCCGAGATGGCAGTGGTGGTAATGGGCCGTCTTCGCACGGGTGGTGGTGGTGGACTTCAGTGCGTGGGGGCGGGGTGGGAGGGCGGTGAGGCATAGGGATAGGTGCCTCGGCCTCCGCCTCCGCCCCGGCCGAGTGGCGCGCCTCATCGCCGCTGCCGAGGGGAGGAAGCGGAGGCAGTTGGGGCCAAGATGAGCGAGACATCAGAAGAACTCTGTCGTCGTCGTCGTCGTCATCTCGAGCTGGGGGGAGTGGAGGCAGGCTCGGCAGGTCGCGAGGTGAAGCGTCATCGCGCGTCGGCAGTGCCGGCGGCGGTCCAGCTTCAGGAGCCAGCTCGCCATCGCGGGCAGAGGCTTTCTCCCCTCCGCCGCGGGAAGGAAAGCGGAGGGGTACGCAGGTGGTGGCGGTGTTGTTGGCGGGAGAAGGGAGAGCAGCAAAGGGCAGCCGTAGTGGCCCGCCGCCACCGGCAGCAGCAGCATCAGCAGCTTTGGGAAGAGCGTGCGGCACGACGAGAGGAAGTGTGGGGGTGGTTCGTGGTGGCTGGTGTGGTGGTGGCGGAGGCGGTGGCACAGGTGCTGCTGCTGCTGTTGCTGTTGTATTGGCGGCAGTGGTGGTGGCGAGGGGGACCACGGTAGGTAGCGGCAGTGGCGAAAGTGGCGGTGTCGCAGGGCGCTGCTGCGGCTGGTGTGAGTACTGAGCGGTGAGGGGCCGAGGACGCGGAAGCTGTGGTGGGACAGCGGGGAGCGGGGGAAGAGAGGGCAGAGCAGGCAGGGCAGGAGGAACGGGAGGGGCCGCTCCCCCTTCCTCCTTCCACGCGTGGCGGGAAGCAGTCGGGTTGCTGCTGCTGCTGCTGCTGCTGCCGGAGGTA
>NW_004457676.1:2124-13586 GCF_000313135.1 Acanthamoeba castellanii str. Neff | reverse complement strand
CCCACCTGATGTGTGGCGAGCAACTTGCCAATGAGTGATGAACACACACACACACACACACACAGACACACGCACACATAGGAAGAATTCAGAGAGAAAGGAGTGTACCGTGATGCCCAGGGCCTTGGCTCGGCGGGAGCTGGTTGGCCGTTTGCGATTGTTCATGCTGGCTGGTCTTCCGCGGGTCAAGTGCGTGAGGGTTGCGCTCGGCGTTGGCACGCCCAACAGCGCCGCCGACAGAAGGTTGCCCTTTAGCTCCTCGGCCTCAGTCCTTGGCTGGTCATCTGCTTCCGCAGGGGTAACTCCGATCTCCACAGAGGTCGGCGAAGTCGTTCCCTCCTCCCCCAGCTGCCCGGCAGCCTCAGAGAGGGCTGCCTCCACGACCGGCGCTGCTTCCACGGGCTCTCGGATCGACGCGGGTTCGGCGGCGACCTCGATCTCCACTGTGGACTCCTCCGCGGCGGCTTCCTGCCCAGCAGCCTCAGAGAGGGCTGCCTCCGCGACAGGCGCCGCTGCCATGGGCTCTCGGATCGACGCGGGTTCGGCGGCGACGTCGATCGCCACTATGGACTCCTCCTCCGCGGTGGCTTGCTGCCCAGCAGCCTCGCTCTCCTTTGTGGACTCCTTCTGTGCGGCTTCCTGCTGGCCGGCAGGTTGGGCCGGTTCGGACGGTTGCAGGGCAGGCACGGGCGGCTCGACGTTGCAGGCCACTTCTGGTTCTCCGTCTCCTTTCATTGTGAGCTCCGATTCTTCCTCGATGATCTTCGTCGCCTCATCTCGATCCGCCTCGAGAGTCTCACCACCGTCGACACCGCTTGGGGTTGGCGCTGCCTCGACCAACGAATTCGCTTCTTCGCTCATCTCGTGCTGTTCGCTCTCGGGGGGTTATGGTCGTCTCACCTCCGTGCTCAGGTTCCTCCAAGACATCGGTGAGAACAACGGGGTTGATGTCGTCGATGTCGGCGGCGGCGTTCTCCGTGTCGTGGGGCGGCTCCGCAGGGCGTGGTGTGGCGCGAGGGGACGGAGACGGCGAGCAATCCGATGAGCGTGGCGACCGCGCGGGAGGGGATGATGCCAGGAGTCTGCGTGCGGAGCTGGGTCTGGGAGAAGTCGTTCCGTGCCGGGGGGAGACCCCCGCTGCGATCTCGAGCTCCAGCGCCGCGACAGGTCGGGGCGATGATTCTCGGGCGTCCTCATCTTGTGGTGCTGCATGCTCACCAGCCGCCTCACGAGGCGAGGGTATAGGACCGGTACTCTCCTCCTGGCCCTGCACAGCCGTCAGAAAAGAGGCGGAGTGGTGGATGGTGGTGAGACACAAGCCGACAAGAGGGGCGGAGAGGTCGTGTGAGTGTACCTCGGGTGGTGAATTCGCGTGGGGCGAGAGAACCGGGGTCGGCGATTCGGCCAGGTCTCCGACCGGTGCAGAAGGAGGTCCATCATTTTCACGCTGCCCAAGGCAGCGGGGAGAAGGAGTGGCAGGGCGACCGCGAGGCGATGCAACAGGGCTGTCGCAAGCTCGAGGAAGCAAGGGTCGAGGAGAAGCTGAAGCAGCTGGAGGGATGCGAGGCGAGAGGGGCGGCAGGCGGCAGGCGTCAGCCGTCGGGATCTCAGGCGATGGAGGCGAGATGGCGGAGACATTGCCCGTACGCCGAGGTGAGGGCATCATCAGCTCCAGGGCATCGGCCTCGGGAGCCTCGTCCTCTTCACGGTGTGACCGCAGGCGTGGTGACAAACGCGGCGGCGGCAGCGGGGGCAACGTAGCGCTCGAGTCGTCGACATCCTCATCGCGGCCGAGCACAGCAGGCGGCGGAAACTCGTCGCGAGTGCGCGGGGAAGAGTCGCGAGTGCGCGGGGAGGAGTCGCGACTTGGTGGGGACGGCGGTCGAGGCGAAGCCACGGGCGAAGAGGAGGCTGGTTGCTGCTGCGGCGGAAGTGGCGGCGGTCCTCCTCCTCGCGGCGAAGCGGCGGCATTGGCCGCGAATCGAGGCGAAGGCGAGGGGGAGGGAGCCCGAGGGGAAGGATGCGATGAGCGGAGTGGCTCCGACGAGAGCGCATCGTCATCACCTTGCTCGCGAGAAGAGGCCTCGGGCGGGTGCTGTGCAGGAATCGGAGGAGGCGTCCACGGGAGCTCCGGTGGTGATGATGCAGGCGCCCGATCGTCGTCGGCCCTTGGCGGAGGCGGGGGAGGCACCCGAGATGGCAGTGGTGGTAATGGGACGTCTTCGCACGGGTGGTGGTGGTGGTGACCTTCAGTGCGTGGGGGCGGGGTGGGAGGGCGGTGAGGCATAGGGATAGGTGCCTCGGCCTCCACCCCGGCCGAGTGGCGCGCCTCATCGCCGCTGCCAAGGGGAGGAAGCGGAGGCAGTTGCGGCCAAGGTGAGGGAGACATCAGAAGAACTCTGTTGTCGTCGTCGTCATCTCGAGCTGGGGGGAGTGGAGGCAGGCTCGGCAGGTCGCGAGGTGAAGCGTCATCGCGCGTCGGTAGTGCCGGCGGCGGTCCAGCTTCAGGCGCCAGCTCGCCATCGCGGGCAGAGGCTTCCTCCTCTCCACCGCGGGAAGGAAAGCGGAGGGGTACGCAGGTGGTGGCGGTGTTGTTGGCGGGAGAAGGGAGAGCAGCAAAGGGCAGCCGTAGTGGCCCGCCGCCACCGGCAGCAGCAGCATCAGCAGCTTTGGGAAGAGCGTGCGGCACGACGAGAGGAAGTGTGGGGGTGGTTCGTGGTGGCTGGTGTGGTGGTGGCGGAGGCGGTGGCACAGGTGCTGCTGCTGCTGTTGCTGTTGTATTGGCGGCAGTGGTGGTGGCGAGGGGGACCACGGTAGGTAGCGGCAGTGGCGAAAGTGGCGGTGTCGCAGGGCGCTGCGGCGGCTGGTGTGAGAACTGAGCGGTGAGGGGCCGAGGACGCGGAAGCTGTGGTGGGACAGCGGGGAGCGGGGGAAGAGAGGGCAGAGCAGGCAGGGCAGGAGGAACGGGAGGGGCCGCTCCCCTTCCTCCTTCCACACGTGGCGGGGAAGCAGTCGGGTTGCTGCTGCTGCTGCTGCCGGAGGTAAAAACTAAGGTGGATGACGACGAAGACGAAGACGACGAAGAGGGGGCGACATGCGATCCATTTTGGGCGAGGAAGGAAGAAAGGTCCTTCTCACGTGACCCGAAGAAGGCCTCGAGCTTCTGCTTGATGCTCAGTTTTTTCGCGTTGTTGGTGTCGTTGGTGTCGTCGTCGTCGTCGTTGTCAACGGGGAGGAGTTGCTGAACGTTGGTGGAGTGGTGGCCGAGTGGAGGGGGGGAGTAGTACTACTTGGTGGTGGGGATGCACTTGCTTTGGAGTTTGGGTCCACATGCCCAGCAGCCACCGCCTGCTGCTTTTTATCTTTTTTCTTCCTCCCAAACATCCTCGCTCCTCTTGTTCACTCAGCTTCCTTGTGTCCTGATTGTGTTGTCAGCGGGCCATCACACCCCGCATGTTGCTGGGCAGGTGTTCAGTCATCCAATTGGCTGACAAAAAAAATTGGTGGAAGATAAAACTGAAAGAAGCTGCTCGGGTAGACCTAGGAGGGCTCTTTGTTGTTTTCTCAACATTGAAGTATTATTATTAAACCCTCACTGCGTTTTGCTTTCCTGCTGGTGGAAGGGCACGCGCTGGGAGTGCAGGGCCATAGGTGGAGAGGGGCGCCCCATACAGGCCCTTCGCCCTTCCATCTTCGCACTTTCCCTTGAGAATTTTATGATCTTTTTCTTTTTGTATTTACGCGACAACCTGGCTTTCTTTTTCTTTTTCTTTTTCTTTTTATTGTTATTGCCCCATGTGTGGCAAGAAGAAGAAAGCACCAAATTAAAAAAAAAAAAAAAAAACAAAAAAACGGCCAAACAAGACCATGGCCACGAAAGATTACAAGATCGCCAGTACGCGCGTGCCTCCTTTTTGTGGCCTTATGTTCTTGCCGGAGGAGTAGCTGGCAGAGCCAATCTCAAGAATTGACTCGCCATTCTTTTTTTTCCACTTCTTTACAGTCGGCGGGCCAGGAGGGGTGGGCAAGTCAGCCATTGTGCTTCAGTTCGTCACCGGCAACTATGTGTCCGAATATGGTGCGTGCCTCCCCCACCGCCATTACATCCTTTCGGTCAAAGGAGGAGGACTGACCTGTGCTGCTCTCGCCCCAAGACCCCACCATCGAAGACTCGTACGTCGCCACCACCCTCATTCATTAATTATTAATTATCTATTATTTAAATTTTATTGGTTCCTCTGAGAACTGCGCAGATACCGGAAACAGTTCGCTCTTGGCGACAAGGTGGTGATGGCCGACATGCTCGACACGGCGGGCATGGAGGAGTTCTCGGCCATGCGCGACCAGTGGATGCGCACCCACAACGGCTTCATCATCGTGTTCGGATTGGACTCCCGTAGCAGGTTATAATAGAGAACGTGTGGGCGTGTGGGTGTGTGCGTGGGTACGTTGCCGTTGTCTTGCCTGACGCGTGCTCGCATGTGCTGCTCTGGCCACAGCTTCAATGACACGGAGGCGTTCTTCGAGCAGATCGTCCGCGTGAAGGACGGCTTGCCCTTCTGTGCTGTGCTTGTTGGCAACAAATGGCATGCTGTTCCCACGCACGGCGCACCGCACAATGCGACATGCGACGCAACACACGCAACACGCAACATGACACACAACGCGACGAGTGTCATTTGTCCTGATATGACTCTCTCTCTCTCTCTGTCTCGAGACAGTGATGACGTGGATCACCGCCAGGTTGAGTCTGCCGAGGCGATCGCGATGGCCCGGCGCTGGAACGTGCCCTACGTCGAAGCCACGGCCAAGGAGAGCGTTGACCACATCTTCGCACACCTGTTGTACGACATGGAGGCTGCGCGCGGTACAATCGTACTACCCAGTGGTGCTGTAATCATTTCACTGATCTCAACCACACTGTGTGCGTGTGCGGGTGCGGGTGCGTGTGCGGTGGTGTGTGCGAAGTGGCACTTGCGACTGCAAAGGAGAAGGAGGAACCGGCCACCAAGAAAACGGAGGCTAACAAGAACTCGACCTGGCAACAGGACATGCTGGCCCTGGTGAACGAGCCCTCCTCCGCCGATATTCGGATTTTTATCGACCATCGTACCTATACCCCACGACGCACGACACGCAAGACAAGGCACTTGACACACACACGCACACACACGCACGCACACGCACGCACACACGACAAGATCTGACCTTGTAGTGACGGATGGCAGAGGGCGCCGTCTCAGGTCCGATATTTGGACACTCAATGATCATCGGCCGGCAGTCGCCAAAACTTCGGTACATTTGCCAACACGTATGCTTGCTATTTTACTTTTATCTCTCGCTCTCTCTCTTTTTATATAAGTCATATCTGAATCCGTAGATGACATCGTCCGACCAACCGCGACTCTTCTTCAATTCAAATCCAGGGAGCTGTTTGCCCAGGCCAAGCAGAGCGCTGGCGCTTGCGGGGTGGGCCAGGCGGCCGATGAGCTGCCGGCGGTCACCCTGTCGCACGTGAGCCCCGCCGTGCTGCAGTTCCTGCTGGGCTACTTCTACTCGTCGACACTCGCCCTGCCCTCCTTCCTCGAGCCGCAGGGCCAGGCCGTCATCGCCGAACTCTACCGGAGCATCGGCGGCACCAGCGACGCCCCGAAGGCTCCCGAAGCCGCCGACAGCAGCAGCAAATCTGGTAAGCATGCGTGTGCGGTCGTGTGCGTGCGTTGCGATGAGGTGTGAAGCTGATTCAGGTGCCCAGCGGACGCAGAGGGAATGCGCAGGGCGTGGAAGCTGGTGCGTCGAGTGTACAAATCCAAAAGGCCGTACTCGATCATTCTCGATCCCGTCGACGTCGCCTCTACGGCCACGGTCGGCCCTGAGTCCGTCGCCGCAATCATGCCCCTCCTGCAGCGCGTGATGGCCCAGGGCGTGTCGACCGCCGGCGCCGCCCACCTCTGTGCGCTCTTGCAGCACATGCACGCCTTCGCCGCTGCCTACGAGATTTCCGCCCTGCAAGAGTTCCTCGACCAGCGCCTCGCCGCCCTCAACCTACTCAGCGGTACCTGTCACTTTTTTCTCCGCGTGCCACACATTCCATCGTTCGTTGCATTGTAACCACTTAGTTGCACATACTTGGCATTTTGTCGACACAAAGAGTGTGGCAAGGCGATGGACCAGGTAATGAGCGTGGTCGCCCCGTTCTTCGAGGAGTGGGAAGCGGTCAAGGCCTCCAGCGCGACCCCCGCCAGCGCCTACTTCGCCCGCTTCCTGGAGCTGCTTGCCCGGCACGGCGTCCGGTTCGTGTTCGAGATGGTCCGGTTCGTCAAGCTGCTCGCCGACGTGCGGGGGTTGATGGGCGCCGACGTGATGCGCATGCTGACGACCCTGATCGTCGACCGGGCCGACGCTGTGTTCCTCCGCCTGAGCCTGGCGCTGGTCGACCTGCATCTGGCGCGCACGGCGCACGAAGGCGAGACGGAGCAGGCCAGCGCTGAGTACGTCACGCGGCTGCTGGTCCAGTGGGAGTTGCTGCTCGACCCGCTCGCGGCCCTGCTCGACGCCCGGCAGTGTGGCGGCGCTGTGACCGCCGCCGCCGACGGAGACGGTGACGCTGGGGCGACCGCCTCCGAGGGTGACGAGGCGCCGGCCGCTGCCGAAAAGAAGACCAAGAATTTGGAGCATACGCTCAACCTACGGAAGAAGGAAAAGAAGCGTCGCGCGCAGTCTCCTGTACGTGCGTGTGTCGTGTGTCGTGTGTCGTGTGTCGTGTGTCGTGTGTGTTGTGTGGTGTGTGTGTGTGTGTGTTGTGTCGTGTGTGTGTGCGCGTGTGTGTTCGTGTGTGCGGTTGATGACAATGACATGGAATTCTGGTGTGAGTGTGCAGGATGAGCAGGCAAAATACTTCCGGTCCTACATGAAGACGGGCCTGTCGTCGCTGAAGGAGTTCCTGCCGGAGCTCAGGGAGGAGCTGATCAAACATGCGACCGGCAAGCCCACCACCCTCACCAGGAAGCATCTGCCGACCTTCTTCATCGACCTGGCCGACAACCTGTGCAAGTGGTCCAAGGCCAACAAGCACTAGTACGACCCTCGCACGACACGCACGTGTTGTATGCGCGTGTCGTTGCTGATGATCAGACTTGTGCGCGCAGTAATGAGGCCATGCACCACCCAAACCTCGTAACTGCCGCTGTGGAACAGCGTACGTTTAATTCTTACGATTCTTATGATGAGTTGAAGATTAATAAGAAGAAAATGCTATGCGACAGTCGTGGCCGCGCTGGCCTACGGCCGAGAGGCCGAGAAGCACATCGGGCGCGACATCCACGCCGTCGCGCAGGTGGTGCTCTCCGACGAGCTCCGCGAGATCCTGATCGAGACCGGCGTCATCAAGCGAGAGTATGCGTCCGAGGCCGACGAGCAGAACAAGCCCGGCCTGCTGGCCAACGGGAAAGAGAAGGCGACGGCTACGCCGAAGACTGAAGAACCAGAGATCGAGACCTCCAAGGCCAAGGAGGTGGCCAAGGCGGACGAGAGCGAGCATGGTGCGACCACCGAAACGTCCAAGGAACAGGAAGGTGGCGACAGAGCAGTCGCCGAGGCGCAGCCTGATCGGACTAAAGCGTTCCTGCCTCGGCTGGGCATCGAGGTAAGCCACGCTCTGCACACTCTGCACACTCTGCACACATGCGCACACACCTGTGTCGACTTACCACGTTTCTAGGCGGAGAGCGACTTGGCGTTTGTGGTGGAGGGTCAACGCATATTCTGTTACCGGTACGTATGATGTGCATGCCACCGTGCGCACAAACCGTGTGTGTACATGCACTCTCTAACAAAGGCACGATTCGCTCACACCCAGGGCGGTGCTGATGGGTCGGTCACAACACTTCCGCATCTCCTTCACTGGTTACATGGAGCGATACACCAAGGAGGTACATGGTTCATTTTACTTATTTGTAGTTCTATTTATTATTTACTTTTGATGATCAATCATCAGCAACTGTATTGTCGTGTCGGCTGCCGCGGCGAACTGATCAGTTTCACTTTGTGGCCCGCGCAGATCCCGGTGCCCGACCACAGCTGTGCAGCATTCGCGGCATTCCTGCACTACCTCTACTATGACCAGTTGCCCCACCTGGACGCCTCTGACAATGGTTTCCTCCTACATGCATATTAATATTAAATTATATAATTATTATATAATAATTATATAATTATTATAATTATTTTTTTATTTACCTTGACCTTGACCTTTACATTTACACAAGATATTGATATTGATTTATGTCTGCGTTTGTGCGGTGCAGCGACGTTGGTTGGGTGGTGCGATGGGCAGTTCAGGGTGGCGTCTCCGCTGTCGGCTGGTGACGTCCTGCTGGAGGTGGTGGCCATCAGCGACGAATACCACCACGAACATCTCAAGGAGCTCGTACTGGGCCAACTGCTGCCCTTCGTTGACGTCGACAACGTGGTATTCCTCCACATGGTACGTACCTCCTCACGTACACACGACACGCTAGTACATTGACCCGACACAACTCGACACACACATAACCAACAACACACGACTCCCATCAGATGGCGCAACTCTACAACGCGACGGACCTGCGCAACAAGTGCGTGGCGGTCATGTCGGACAACTTTGAAAAGATCCACGATGAGCACTTCCCCGCCGCTCTCAAGGTGCTCCAAGGCGTGGTGCCACAGGAGGCCACCGCTTCCGAAGCTGAAGCCGAAAGCAGCAGTGGCCACAAGGAGGACCGGATCGAGTTGGATGAAGCCACGGCCCAACAGCTGATCAAAGGGTGGGAGGAGCGCCGCAAGCAGGTTGCACAATGCCAGAAGGGATTTCTCTTTGTCCCTCCACCAAGCTTGCACGTGTAGTGTAAGGCAGCTACGCCAGACAGCATGTTGTTGTTGTTGTTGGTAATCACCAATGGTATTGATGTTCCCTTAATTGGTGCGCAGGAAAAGGGGCAGAATTCTGATGTTGGCCGTGCCTTGCTCCTTCTGCCATGCAGATTTCTCCCCCCCCCCTTGAAGCTTGCCGCCTCCGTGATTGGGTGAGGCTGCCGCAACAGACAAAAATTTTGCCTCAGCCAATCCGAGTGTGAGCTGCGTGGTCTGCTTTTTGGCGCCAAACAAACGCGACACCGCGCTGCGGCAACACCACACACGCGACTAAACCAAAAACGAGAAAGATGCCACGCGTTGCTGCCAAGGCTCAAAAGAAGAAGCCAGTGTGCGACACAAAGCCCGCGCTCGAGGAGGGAGTCTCCTTTGACGACGTCCACACATGGTTCTCTTCGCTCTTAGTTCAGGGGTTTTTTTTTCCGCCGGCGCTCACCCGCAGGAGGACACCGCCACAGGTACATCGTGACGGAGCTGCGCGCGTTCCTCCGTGAGCAGGGCCTCCCCGTGTCCGGCAGGAAGGCCGAGCTCGTTCAGCGCGTGATCGACCACCTCGACTCCGACTCCGACTCTGGCTCGCCCAAAGAAGATGACAGTGAAAATGAAGAAGACGAGGAGGGCGATGAGAGGGGAAAGGAAGAGCAAAAGAAGAAGGCCAGGATAAAGCAGCCGGCCAACGCCAAGCGTTCTTCGAAGAAGCAGCAGGAGAGCGAAGACGAAGCTAGCGACACAGATGGGACAGTGGAAGCAAGCGGAGACGATGACGAGGAGGATGAAGAAAGCGACGGTGAAGGTGCAGCTCCATTGGTTAGTTAGTTAGTTGCTTAGTTAGTTGCCCTCAACCCTTAAGGGCTCTAAGTTTGCGACTCTCAGAGTTAGCTCACCCTAGGGCCTTCAACAACAGAGTCAGAAGAAGAAGAAGAAGAAGCGGACCAGGAGTCCTCCGAAGAGGAGTACGACTTTGAGCCGTACAAAGTCAACCCCGGATTCCAAAAGCTTCTGATGCGCATTGGCGGCGTCTGCGAGTCCGTGGCCGACCCTCTCCCGATGAGACTCATCGATCAATTCGAGCAGCAGCTACGCACCAACGTGCGTACATCCTCTCCTCCATCCGCGCCATCTCACTCCCTGACTTGTGGCCAATACTTGTATGCGTGTGGTGTGTGCTGTGTGTGAAACGCGCGTGATCGTGTCGTGCAGTTGGGAAAGCATGTCCGCCTGCCGAACGATCTGCGGCAGCTGTACCGCTTCTGCAATGGGCTCCAAAACGAAGAGGACAACTTCACCGTGTGCCCGCTCGTTGACGTCGGCGACGGTCGAGGAGGGCCGATGACGCACGCGGACATCTTCGGACCCGGCCACTGCGGGTGGCTGGACATGGCCGAGGACCCGGCGTGGATCCCCTTCGCCACCGGCTCGATGGAGGAGGAGCACGAGATCTTCATGGTCAACGCCAACCTCGACTCCGAGAGCTACGGCCATGTGATGTTGCTCATCCGGGACTGCTTCGACGATGGCGAACGCGTTGAAGCCCGCAGCATCTACAGCATGATGTCCAAGCGCTGGCGAAACGTTTGTTGATCCGTTGGGGGCAGTACGTTCGTTCACAGCGTATCCTTTGCACCATGCTGCCCCTCCTTGGCGGAGGTACAAGCATTTCTTATAAGAATTGACCACAACATGCCCATGACGGTGAACTGGGTTAACCTTTTGCGCCCCGCTCTGTTCTTTTGGCCTGCACACGACAGCATGCGTTCAGCAGCGACTCGCCTGAGGCTGGCCAACAGCAGGGTGGATATGGAAGGAAGGCGGCCCGATGATCTGCGTGGTCTGGACAGAAAAGAAGAAGCAGGTCCAGAAGTCAATCAATGTGGTTACTGCCAAAGGCTGTAGCCCAGCCACCTCTGATCTCGCCGCTCATCGCCGACCAAACTTGTCAGCCACCCTGACAAGGACAAGGACAGCACCCACGGGAGAGTGGTTCTACCCGAGTCACATAGGATGATCGCCTACTGCATGGAACTCGACCTGCAAGTGGGAGCGCTTTGTCAACCCCTCGAGGGAAGTCTTGCATCGTTCAAAACACAGCCCCGAGACAATCATGGCTGTGTTCAAGACGTTGAGCCCACTTTTTGGGTCATGCAGGCAACAGGAGCTATTGCGCAAGTCTGAGTTGTTGGCTTGTTTGGGTGCTGTGTGAAAGAAGAAGGAAGGCTGTTATGTTGTCTTTTCTGCTTAGAAACAGTTGCCCATGTTCTTGGCTCCAGGTGCGTTAGGTGATCGTAGGGTTTTCTCTTGTTTACTAGGAATGGGAAAGTGCTTTAATTTCACTGTTAATTGGTTTTTGCTCGGATAAAACCTGCCATTTTTGTAAAGGTCTCTGGGTTTTAGGGTTTAGGGTTAGGGTTAGGGTTAGGGTTAGGGTTAGGGTTAGGGTTAGGGTTAGGGTTAGGGTTAGGGTTAGGGTTAGGGTTAGGGTTAGGGTTAGGGTTAGGGTTAGGTTAGGGTTAGGGTTAGGGTTAGGGTTAGGGTTAGGGTTAGGGTTTAACGTA
>NW_004457676.1:0-1812 GCF_000313135.1 Acanthamoeba castellanii str. Neff | reverse complement strand
CTCACCCTAGGGCCTTCAACAACAGAGTCAGAAGAAGAAGAAGAAGAAGAGGACCAGGAGTCCTCCGAAGAGGAGTACGACTTTGAGCCGTACAAAGTCAACCCCGGATTCAAAAAGCTTCTGATGCGCATTGGCGGCGTCTGCGAGTCCGTGGCCGACCCTCTCCCGATGAGGCTCATCGATCAATTCGAGCAGCAGCTACGCACCAACGTGCGTACATCCTCTCCTCCATCCGCGCCATCTCACTCCCTGACTTGTGGCCAATACTTGTATGCGTGTGGTGTGTGCTGTGTGTGAAACGCGCGTGATCGTGTCGTGCAGTTGGGAAAGCATGTCCGCCTGCCGAACGATCTGCGGCAGCTGTACCGCTTCTGCAATGGGCTCCAAAACGAAGAGGACAACTTCACCGTGTGCCCGCTCGTTGACGTCGGCGACGGTCGAGGAGGGCCGATGACGCACGCGGACATCTTCGGACCCGGCCACTGCGGGTGGCTGGACATGGCCGAGGACCCGGCGTGGATCCCTTTCGCCACCGGCTCGATGGAGGAGGAGCACGAGATCTTCATGGTCAACGCCAACCTCGACTCCGAGAGCTACGGCCATGTGATGTTGCTCATCCGGGACTGCTTCGACGATGGCGAACGCGTTGAAGCCCGCAGCATCTACAGCATGATGTCCAAGCGCTGGCGAAACGTTTGTTGATCCGTTGGGGCATGCTGCCCCTCCTTGGCGGAGGTACAAGCATTTCTTATAAGAATTGACCACTACATGCCCATGATGGTGAACTAACCTTTTGCGCCCCGCTCTGTTCTTTTGGCCTGCACACGACAGCAGACAGAAAAGAAGAAGCAGGTCCAGAAGTCAATCAATGTGGTTACTGCCAAAGGCTGTAGCCCAGCCACCTCTTATCTCGCCGCTAATTGCCGAACTTGTCAGCCACCCTGACAAGGACAAGGACAGCGCCCACGGGAGAGTGGTTCTACCCGAGTCACATAGGATGATCGCCTACTGCATGGAACTCGACCTGCAAGTGGGAGCGCTTTGTCAATCCCTCGAGGGAAGTCTTGCATTGTTCAAAACCCCCGAGACAACACTCCTTTTATGGCCGCGTTCAAGACGTTGAGCCCACTTTTCGGGCCATGCAGGCAACAGGAGCTATTGCGCAATAGCTCCTGTTGCCTGTTTTCTCTTGTTTACTAGGAATGGGAAAGTGCTTTAATTTCACTGTTAATTGGTTTTTGCTTGGATAAAACCTGCCGTTTTTTTAAAGGTCTCTGGGCAGCGGACCACCGTGCACATTAACTTCTCCCACCCACGACAAGACAACATGAAGGTAAGGTATGGCTGCCAGTCGATCATGGGACCGTTAGTGGTGCTGGTCCTGGTGGGCCTCATGGCTCATGCCGTATTGGGCGGGAGCGATTGCCAAGGCAAGGTGGGCGCTTACTCCTACGACCTCTCCCCGCTGGCCAGGCAGCTTGGTGATAACGATGTTGTGCTCGACGATTGGGGCAACACCTACTTCTACTCCGTGTGCGGCGTGGTGAGCAACACCTTCTGCCAGACGGTGGACGACATGACCCCTGCTGTGTGTCAGAAGGACCAGCGCCAACCCCCCCAGTACCATGATTGCGGGAACCAGCGCACAGCGACGTTCGGGCAGCTGCAGGGCGGGAGCGACTCCGAGGGCTTCACTCTCGCCTTCTCTTCTCAGGACCGCGCCGCCCGAGTTCACTTCAAGTGGTACCACACTCCGCTCTGGAGAAACGCAAACCGAGGAGAGTGGGTGTTGCTCATTTCCTTTTTTTCACT
>NW_004457677.1:96681-107323 GCF_000313135.1 Acanthamoeba castellanii str. Neff | reverse complement strand
CGCCATCACCCGTCGAGCTGAGGCCGAAACTCTGCTCCAGCTCTGCTCGCGCATACCACACGGTAAGATGTTGCCAGTCGCGGAGGAGCTCGGCTCGATTGCAAGTGTTATTGGTAGCGGTACCGTGTAGCATGTGCAGCTTGGTGATGTAGGGGTAGGCACGCTGGTACGACTCCATGCTCGCAGCCGAAAGAACGCCCATGACCTCGGCTCTCGTCTTCTCCAACAGTTTCTGGAAGAGTGTGTCGTCCTGCCGCTTGATGGCCGACACCAGACCACCGATCGCCACCTCGAAGTCCAAGGGCGAATCACCTGCCAGTCACCGTCCCCACAGGTGGTCAGCATGGCTTGCAGACTCTACAACAAGGCGATGCAGTCAAACAGCGCTTACCGAGAGTTTCAACGGAAGAAGCCGACGTAGAGTTCGTCAGGCTCAAGCTGTTGGTATCGGGCAGGCCGCTGCGCCGCAGGTGAGGCGATAGGAACTTGTGGAGAATGTCCCACTTGCCTAGCCGCCACGCCGCTTGCACGCCGTAGGACATGAGCACGGCTTCGTAACGGTCTGGTCGCTGCACGACATGGTGGGACGTGTTTAGGCGCAAACAAACGCCGATAAGGTGGTGTGAGGAGAGGTCTAACATACATGAGATGCCAGCTGCGCCGTCACGAGGTTGAGCATCGTCTCGAGCTGACCCAGATTCAGCAGGCAGTTGACGTCCGATCTGGTGCGAGAAGTTCTCTTCGGTGTGGATTTGCAGCGCCTAGATTAAACCGCGTGCGTTAGGCGCGCAATCACCAAGCGCAGCGCTGGTGCGGAGGTGTGTACCTGATCGTAGCACATGAAGGCATCGCGCCATTTGCCCGAGTTCTCCAGGTCGACAATGTGGTCCCGCAGTGTGTTGGATGCTCTCAGGGTGGCGATGCCCTTGAGACCATCGGGCTCATCCAGTCCCGTGTAGATCTTCTGCATCAGCGAACTATTGACGGCTAGTATCTCGCCACTGCCGGTTTGGAGAGCAACTTGACTGTTCAGCACACGTTGGCAGAGAAAGGAGCGAGCAGTCCGCATGCGGACTGGATTAAGTACCTGCGGTTGGTATCCAGGTTGATTTCCTTGCGTAGGTGGAGCTCAAAGTGGAGGAGGGCGCGCGTGTAGGTTCTGCAGCGGAGCGACGCTTGCGCGAGGGTGAGCTGCGGTATCTGGGCCAACAGCTGCTCCACGTGTTCGACATCGCTCGGTTTATTCTTTGTCCCCGAGCTGCGTGCCGACGACCGACTGCGAGCGCAGAAGCGTTAGTGAGCGCCATGCGCGTACGCACACCCTGAATGCGCACAAGAAGGAAGAGACAACGTTGGACAATACCTTGATGTCGTACGCGAGCGTGCGCTACGGGGATTGGCTGCCGCTTGTTGGGCGTCCAGCCACTTGTTTAGCAGATCGATGAGCGAGAAGATAGTCGCGGTGTTCATCTGGCTCCGCTCGTCCAGGCTCCTCTCGTTCTTGGCCGACGGACTCTTGCCTCGCGAGGGATCCTCCAGCACTGCCAGGAACTCTGCACAAATGGCAGCGTTGTCCTCCTCACCGCCATACCTTTGGGGGGAGATAGCAATATTGTCACGCGAGTGTGGTCACACCATGCCATGGTAGTGGAGGTGGAGTACCGTAATACGCTGAGCACGAGGTACGGGAGCAGGAAGTGAGCAGTATTGAGATCGTCCTTGACGACGCCGCGGCAGGTCTGGAAAAGGTCGGCTTGTGGCCCCTTGACGCGCTGGATAAGCGTCGCCGCCCAGGTCGAGACCCACGACTGGTAGTCCTTGGAACCGGGGTAAATGGGCACCCTGGGCTGGGTCGAGGGCGCCTGCAGCACGTACTGCGACGACAGAAACGGCATCATCAACTCTCGCACGTCCTCCGAAAACCGTCGCCAAAATCGCACGCCACGCTTGACCTCGCTACATCAACATCACCGCCGTCCGTGTTTGAAAGTTAGTAAGTCAGATCGTTCTCTCGCGAGATGGAGCCGAGGTCGTACCTTGGCAAGTTCTTCTGGGTCTTCCGCTTCCTTCCCTTGGCGGCCTCTTTGGCAGCGCGCCGTTCGGCCAGCACGACGGGGGTTTGCTCGGTACACCCGCACAGCTTGAGCACTTCCTGTTGTTCGAAACATGGGAAAATTAGCAAGACAGTCGGCGTACATGATCTAAAGAGCCAGAAAAAGTTCATGCGCACCTGAATTGCGAAAGCGGCCCTATCTTGGCCTCGCGTGTCGCGCGCAGCTCTGAACGCTGGGAGCAGGTGCGAAGAAATGAGCTGAAAGGCCATCTCGTCGTCCTCTTCGTACTCGAGCGGCTTGTTGGTGTTGCTGGTGCCCACCAGCCTCTGCAAATGCGTTGATGTGTGGGTGCTTAGCTACTGGGATAAGAAACAAGGAGGTCACTTGCTTGACGTACGTGGAGTTCAGACTTGACGTCTAGCTCGAGCCGGCCAGGATCGATGGCACCCATCTCCCCCAGGCACATGGCGATCTTGACGCGAAGCTCCTTCGACTGGGTGCGCGCGCAGAGAAGCAGCCCCTTAAGCAGATCGAGCATCACAGGGCTCACAGTCTCGGCCATAATCGCAGCAGACACCTCCTCCCTAAGGCACCAAAAACGTAAATGGCTCTGTATCCGTGGTGGTCGGGGGTTGGGCTGGCGTACCTGCACTCGGCAAGAACCTTCTGCAGTTTGTCGACAGCGAGAAGTTGAACGTCGAGACTCTCATGGTTGATGCCTTCGGCCAGCAGCTGCTCGAGTTGGTCCTTGAAGTCTTTGGACTGCTGATCTTCGAGCTCTCGGCGCACGCGCGCTAGCGGCGGCAGGTCGGGCAGGAAGAGGATCTTGTGGAAGTGCGGCTGCAGCGCGGCCTTGTTGTCGATGATCAGGTACTCGAAGATGCGGATGACCTGCGGCGTGGCTGAGGCCACGTAGGGCAGCAGGTCGACCACGATCTGCGACAGGATGGGTCCCAGCTGGCCGACGTCCAAGCGAGTGATGAAGTCGAGAAAGACGTCGCACGCCGGAGCGACGAGATGTGGGAACTTGAGCACGAGACGCAGTGTCGCCATGACCTTGGGCCGAAAGTTGTTGAGATGCGGCCCGATGAGCCTGATCAGCACCGAGAGGCTGCGCAGCACGCGGTCCATTTCGTCGTTGTCGGGCTGCGCGCTCTGGCTTCGGCCCTTGTGCAGTAGCACGGACAGGTAGTCCATGATGCCGAGGAAGAACGGCCGCAGTAAGTTGGAGATGGTCGTAGCCGAATCGCCCACGATCTCGACTCGGTCGTCGGCCCCTTCCTGCGGCGGAAGCAGGCGCGACACCGTGACGAAGGCGGCCTCGACTTTCGGTCGCTTGTCGGGGTCGGCCAGCAGCAGTGTGAGCTGGTCCAGCAGCTTGTTGACGCACGACTTGAGCAGGATCCCCGGATTGGACCACTGGGGCATGAGCTGGGCGAAGAAGCGGAAGCTCTCGTCCAGCTGCTTGTGGGTGCCCTCGACCAGCAGGTAGCAGAAGATGTGGTGGAAATTCGGCACCAGGAGCTGCGGCACCGACACGCGCAGCCGTCGCGCCAGCTCCTTGAACAAAGCCACCGACTGCTGCATGACGATCCGCGGCAGGGTGAAGGGCAGCGCGTGGTGCAGTAGGTGTTGCGTGTCCATGTCGAAGATAGCGCCGCTCATCTCCTCGACGAGCTCGGGCGCCGTGAGCAGGCTCTCGATGATGATCGGGTAGATCTCGTGCTTATGCATCTCAATCAGCTTGGCGAAGGGCACCTGCTTGCTCGCACTGACCTTGCCGATCTGTTCGTGGACCAGAGCGCGCAGGCCGAGGTTGGGGTGAGCCAGCTTGCCCAGTAGCGAGAGGATCACCTCCACCAGAAACCGCCCCTGCAGCACGGTGCAGAGAGACCCCAGCGCGATCAGCGATGTCTCCTGAAGGCTGTTCGTGTCGCTCTCGTCGTCGACAGCTGCCTTGAGGTCGGCGATCAGTTTCTCGAGCGTGGCGGGAGCGTTTGCGTTGGCATCGAGCACCGACGAGAGGCCGCGCTCGCCGACGAAATGGGGCAGGGCCTCGCCGATCGCCAGCCGGATGTGGTAGGCGGGGTCGAACACCAGGCGCAAGCAGCCCTTGAGGCTCGCCGGTCCGTTCTCCACAAGTTCATCCGCTGGCATATGCGCCACGATGCGGCGCAGGCTGCGGGCAAACTCGACGCGCTGGCCCTCGTCGGCGGACTGGCTCTGGAGGAACGCGAGGAATGGTGCCCATGGCGCGATGGAGGACCGTTCAGCAGTCTTGGCCTCGTCTCCGCTTCCCTCTTTGTCGTCGTCGATCGCCAGCCTCCGCTTCTTGCTGGCTGATGGACCCTCCTCGGCTTGGCCGGCCGGTGCCAGCGACTGGTCGCAGACGCAGCAGCGGAGGTTGATCTGCTCCAGCAGGTCCTGGAAGGCGCCGGCGGGCACAGAATCCAGCTCGGTGTGGTGGCACGCCAGATTGCCCTCCTGTTCAAAATCCTCGGGCACGATGGGTTTGCGATGCGGGGGCCTGCTGAGCGTGTTGCCGCACATGCACGCCAGCAACCCGAGCTGCTTGCCGAGCATTGCCACAATCTCTGGCGATTCGTCGTTCAGCATGTCCCTACAACCAAGTTGGTGAGATGAATGACTCTTTGCTAATTCTTTCACGTGGGTCTGGCAAATGGGAAGGACTGCGGACGTACTTGAGCACGAGGAGGAACTTGGGTACGTTCGGCCGGGATAAGCGGCTGATGAAGAGCGGGAGCAGAAGGAGGGTGTGCAACCGGACGTCGAGGTGCGGATGGCGGAGCGAGGACTGGAAGATCGCCTTCCTCGATTTGACTGCGAACGAATTGGGGAGCCAGCAGAGAAGTCGCAGACACGACGACACGATCCGGATCGGGTACCGCGTCAGGTCGCACGGCTCTGGAGAGTCAGCCCTCTTGCTCTCGTCCCAGGGAAGCGAAGCGAGAGAGAGGAACGACTCCAAAAAGCCCGAGAACAGCTCGTAGTTGCCTGTCCAACAATAAGAGGCGAAAAAATGAGGTGGTGCTGGCGGTGGCAAACAAGTACCACCCAGAGGATGCTCGCGTACTGAGCTCTTGAAGCAGATCGGCGGCCAGATTGATCAGCACAAGCAGGCTCGAAAGAGCTTGCAATCGCTCCTTGCCCTGGACACGTGGAAGTGGTCAGAGCACCATCACAAAATTCACGCGGCAGTGAGCACTGCGGATGCTGCAACATTGGCAAATACCTCCTCTCGACAGAGCTGCAGTACGACGCCGATCGCCTTGTGTAGCTTGGACAAGAGCTGCTTGAAAGCGATCGGATCCTCCTCGGAAGAGCCGGTGCATGTCCGCAGGATGAAGTCCAGCGAGTGCACGGCGTCCACCAGCGAAGTCGTGGCACTCGCCCTTTCATCAGGGGCGCCACCCACGGGAGACAGGGGAAGCAGTTCCGCCAAGACGAACAGTGGATGCAGCGATGAGCCGGGGGATGCCTTCGCCTCGGGAGTCGCAGCGGCCGACGGGTCTCTGAAGTGCAGCCTCTTCCTCGTGAGCGCGCTGCTGCTGGAAGTTGAGGTTGCGGAGGGCCTGCCGGTGTGAGGGACTGCTGTGTGGATGTGGTAGCACCAGATTTGGCGAAGATGCGGAAGCATCGATGCAGGTGCTCTCGAATCGAGCAATCGTGGATGAAAGGGAGGAGGTTGAAGACGGAGAGCATGCTGGTCGGACATGCTTTCATACAGACCGCGAACAGGCGACAGAGCGTGATCTGCACACAATGAGGGAGGAGCACGTGTGAGGCCAATCTAGGAGGAGTACAGGAATGGGCAATAGAGCTCTCTTGGAACCTTGAGTCGGGTGTTGGTGGTTGATGCCAGGCAGCTGGGAATGACCGACTCGAGTAGCCTGGGCGCATAAGGACGGATCAGGTGCCCTGAAAGCTGGGGCTGCACGGCTTCAAGGCACTTCGCGAGTTCGCTGTTCACCTCATCGCTTCTGCACAGGGTCCACCAGTGAGTGAAGAACGGCGGAGGACACGATCGCATAGCAACCATTACCGCTGAATCGGAGAAGCCGTGGAGTCTACAAGCAGAAGAGCCAGCATATATCGGATGGATCGCTCACAAGGCACTGGTGGCGGCAGCTTAACAAGCAATAGGCGGTAGAGCTTGAGCAACTCCTGCCAATTGTTTTGATTGTGGGTTAACCCACGTTAAGGCGACTTGACGTGGCGGCGATGGTTGGTACGCGAACGTACCAGTGTAAGAAAGGCCGGACCCTCTTGAAGTTGAAGCAATAAGCTCCAAAGTGTGTTGGAATAGCTAACGAGGCAAGGCGGTATGGCATCCACGAGCCGGATGACGATCAGCAGGAAGCAACGCTGCGTGAGAGCGCACTCCACTGGGTCGGTGATGGTCAACAGAAACCCGGTCTTGTCGCCTGCACGGCAGACGCTGTACTATTAGCATTACAGTCCGTAACAACACGGCAAGCGGTCACAGGCTTACCATCAGCGTTGGTGGTGAGACCGGTCTCTGGATAGGCCGCGAGGAAGTTGGAGAACGCCACTATGTACACTGCTTCCTGTTTCTTCTGGTGCCCCTTCTCGTACAGCTTCCACACGGCGCCGAGGTCTAAGTTGTTTGGGTCTGTGTCAGCCAACATGGCCAGGTCATGTTGGGGAGGAGGATGGTACCCTGAATAAGAAGGAGCGCGTCATGGAAGAACGAAGCGAACCCCTGGTAGTCGCGATGGCAGAAGAGTTCGAGCACGTTGGCAGTGACGTGCGCCAGCTCTCGTGGAGGGTTTCGAGCTTGGGGTGCGAGAAGAGCGATGCCAGCTTGAGCACAATCAAGGCCTCCATGCATGAGCCGCCCTCGCAAAAGATGTTGGGCACATCCTGGCATAGTTGCTTGAGCAGCGCCACCACGTCTCGCACGTTACGGACCGATTCTGCAACACACAATGAAGGATGAGAAGTGAAGGGGTAGGAACCGCACTATAGTGCCGAGGAGCTACAGCGTAAAACCTCACCTTTCGCTTTGGAGGTGATGAGATCGAGCATCTTAGCCAATAATCGCCGCAGCCGGGAGAGAAATTGGCTGTTGTATCGCAGATTATCACTTTCATTTGACATTAAACTCTCCACCAGCAGTCGCAAGACTTGGGAGAAGGAGGCCTCCTCTCCGCTATAGACCTCCATCGCCTCTTCATCTGCTTCCATCTTTTCACAAATGCTCAACGCGAAAGTACTGGCGAAAATGTTCTTCGAAATTTTTATGGTGTGCACCAGTTCAGCTCTCGTTGTCTTCTTCTTGTTCACCGCTGCTAGACAGGAACGTCGCTGTCGCCAGCACCCACGGATGCTCCTGTGCGGGCGATACGAGCACCAAGGTTGGAAGCTTAGGCGCATGTGCCAGGCACCTCGCACCGGCAAAAGGATGGTACGAACCTGGATTTGGGTCAGAGTAAGGCGTTGCGATGGGTCCTTCTCCATAGCGCCTCGTAGCAGCGACACCAAACTCTCATCGTCAATGCCGTCGAACGAAGGCCTTCATAACGAAGAAGTTTTAAGGGGTATCAATGACGAGCGAAGTCCGTGGGAAAGAACGGGAGGCTGGCAATGGAGTACGCACTCGTCGTTCTTTATCTTGTCGTACATCTCCATGACGTTGTCAGCGAGAAATGGCAGCCGGCCAGTGACGAAGCAGTAGAGGCACACGCCGAGAGCCCACACGTCCCGCGGGAACTTCGAGGCCTCGGCAGGCGAGTAGGCAGCTGTACCACCCCACGCACGAGATGACGTAACACCGATGTTAACATGTGCTGCGAGGGCTCTCGCGACTCACAAGTGCGCGAAAGTGTAGGGGAGAGTACATGAACACAACTCGGGAGCCATGAAGGCCGGTGTGCCTTCGAGCACTTCGTGACAGACCAACCCTTCGCTGCTCTCCGGCGTTTCCATTCCTGAAGATGAAAGGGCAAGCGGTGAGCGCTCAGGCACGTATGATGGTATGTGAGTTGGCGTTGGTACCAACGTATCTGCTGCTTCCAAAATCGATTATCTTGACCTTGCCCTCGGCGTTCACGAGCAGATTGTCCGGCTTTGACACACAAAATCAGATCAAATGCACCACACAAGCAAGCGGCGCTTGCCCGCTGCAGAGTACCTTTAGGTCGCAATGAATGACGTTTCGAGAGTGCACTGCGAAGTGGCGAAAGCGAAGAGGTCCTGGTTAACATTAACGTCACAAGACTGGGTGCATTGGTAGGAGGCGTATACGATAGTAAAGGCCTTGCAGGACGTCGTAGAAGTAGCTGCGCGTGAATTCCATCTCCAACGGCGTGCCATCGATGTCGCGCATCACTGGACCCAGCTCGAGATATTCAAATACTGTCGGCGAAGTTAGCCTCAGCACGCACCAACAGATGGCCGTAGCACAAGAAGGGGAGACACAACATGCAGTGGGCACATGTAACAACCTATGTACAAGTGCAACAACTGCGGATCGTTGATAACCTGCTTCAGCGCAACCACGTTGGGATGATGCAGCCGCTTCAGAATGTCCACCTCCCGCCAGATATGATCCAGCGCATTGCCTGTACTCATCATCAGCACAGCATGAGCACTACTGCTACAGGGTCCACTACCCTAGAAAAGAAGGAGCAGGCGGCGAGTCGAACCTAAGCCTCGACGTCGCTTAGCCAACATGGCCTTGTGGCACACCTTCATCGCCTGATGATCGTGGCCACGGCAGCAACGAATAGAGTTGTGAGAGAGCGGTTCGTTAGAAGAGAAGGAGACGAATACGCACGTAGAGCTCGTTGTCCTTTGTGTTCAAGCACAACTGTATTCAATAGTGGGTGTGAGGTGAGAGCTAAGGCAGTGAGTTGCAGAGAGAAAGCACCTTCACTTTGGCGAAGGAGCCCTTGCCTATGGTCTTGATGAGGAGGTACTCATTAACGCTCTTGTTTCCGTCCTCATCCACCTCTACCACTGCTTTCATCGTCTCCAGCGCCTCCACGTCGCCGCCATCGTTTGCCATCGCACCTCCATCTTTAATCGCAGAATCCATACCAGCGCCCTGCGATTCTTGTCTCGAGCAGGCTTGCAAAGGGCTCGTACAGGTATTCCACTCCTTGATCTTTCTTCGTGTGGCCGAGGGCGAAGGCTGCAGCTGCAAGTCTCCCAATCGCTGCACTAATTCTTCTTGCTGTCTAGCTTTGCCTGCATTCTTGCTATCCTGCTCCATTACCTGTTCGTGAAGCGGCCATGACCCACCCCACGATTCGCGTGATCTTGTGGTCCCAATTTTCGCTTCCTTGTTCTGATTTATTTATTTATTTATTTTCGCTTTGCTAGTTTTTTCTTTTTATTATTATTATTCAAACCGCAGTCATGGAATTGTGTGTACAGCTAGAACTCAGCACTCCAGATGTCTAGCATGAGTTCATGGAGAGGATGGACACACCAGACTGGCCAGTGCAGTGTTCATTAGAGAAATTGGTGCCATCACATCCACACATGGGGCTGTAAACCATGGGACACATGGGCCTGCCAGAGCACACCTGGAGAACCATTCAACCCAGGAGGTGAGCACATTTCTCAAGGCTTGGAAGGCACAAAACAAGAAGGTTGAGGTACCAGTTCCTGAGCAACCACTGGTGTAGCCAGAGCACTTGCCCACCTCACACTTGCAGAAGTGGCCATCCACCAGGCAGTCCTCATCTTGGGCACAAACAGCTGTGTCTGCTTGGTCTCTGTCAAGTACATAGTCCACATGAGGTCCATTGTTTAGAAAGCAACCTTCAAGAGTTTTGTACCATTCATGGGTGCTCACTGACACTCCAGCAATCCTGGCCATGCAAGGGTTGCTGTATGTGTTGCCATCTCAGCCACAAACAGGTGCAAACTCCTTTGTGCATGCCTCTACAAACTCTTTGCAGACAAAGTGTCTGGCCTTCAGCCCATGTTGTGGAGCTGGTTGGAACATCAAGTCACCAATCCTCTGTCTGAGGACTGGTTTTATTAAGATACCAAGTTGTGGCTGCAAGTCCAGGAGGACTCCAAAGTCTGTCTGCCCCTGCTTTTGGTTTGCGCGCTTTTTCCGTGCTCACATTATTTGCATACCTTGCATCTTGCATACCTTGCATTTTTGGAATTTCAATTGACAGAGTGCAGGTCGTCGTGGACCCAGCAGGGACGACGAGGGCAGGGTGGCTGGAACATTAGGACACAAAGTAAAGTACGACGCGACAAGGGGCGGAAAAGACATAGGCATTGAAGAAGAAGAAAGGAGGCTGCGCATAGAAGTTTCTCCCAGCGTTCAGGAGAGGGCGGTCACTCGAGAGGGCCGCGCAGTCGATGTCAATCCATCATCGCAAGAGCCGGAGCGGAGGCTCGTACATCATTAGCAACATGGATTCGCCAGGGAAGAGCGGCGACGAGAAGATTCTGAAGAAGAACGCGAGTAGCAGCTTTGCCGCAGGAGGGAATAAGGATGGAGATAACCTCGTTACCCTAGCCTCCGCCCCCAGCATCAACCTCAACAACAAAGCGGTGGAGAAGGGCGATAGACCCAG
>NW_004457677.1:95024-96072 GCF_000313135.1 Acanthamoeba castellanii str. Neff | reverse complement strand
TATGTGGCCGAGTCGAGCGAGGAGGGCAGCTCCGGGAGTCTGAACGACCACCACCGCAAGAGCCGCAAGAGCATCAACGAAAAGGCGGCGCTGGAGGGCGGTGGCGCCGGGGCTAACGAAAAGGACGACGGCAATGGCGTGAAGCGCGGGCGCATCAAGCACGTGCGGATCTACTTTGACAAGAGCCAGCCCGACCTCGGCTACCAGCTGTTGCTGCCCGCTAAGCCCAAGGCCCTGCAGGACCAGCCTTCGCCACACGCGCAGCCCTCGCCGACGACGGCCGCGGTCGACAGCGAGGCGTTGAGCGACATCCACGGCTCGTCGTCGTCGTCGTCGCTGAACGAGAGCGGCGGCGCCACGGGCATGGGCGAGGCCTTCAAGCGCTACGTGTGGTCGTCCTACACGACCTACATCGTCGACTTCATCAACCAGCTCCTTGACAAGAACTGGCCCGGTCGCGAGTATCTCGACATCAACTACCCGTGCCCTGGCTCTAGGTACTGTGTGTGCGGTGTGTGCGGTGTGTGCGGTGTGTGCGGTGTGTGCGGTGTGTGCGGTGTGTGCGGTGTGTGCGGTGTGTGCGGTGTGACTGACTGACTTGACGATGTCGTGGGCATGCAGGTTTGCTTCCATTTTTGCGCAGTCATCGCCGGGAGAGGAGAGCAGCGATTCGGTGCTGGGCGGCAGCGTGCTGGTGCGGTACCTGAACTCGATGACGTCGGTCGACGACCTGAAGCGGGACAAGCAGAAGGACAAGCAGCCCGAGCAGCAGCCGTCCAAGGCCGCCATCGAGGCCGTCGTCGGCACCGCGGCCTCGCCTCGGGCCGACAACGTTGGCAAGGAGCGGAAAGTGCAGCAGAACGGAGGAGGCGGGGATGGCGGAGCGGAGGCGAACGGAGCGAAACGGCCACACCATGTAGAGAAGAAGAAGGCCAAGAAGGACGACCACGGCAAAGCGGAGAGGAAGAAGGAGAGGGCCAGGCTGCGAGAACAACAGCAGAAGGAGAACGAGCGCACCGCGACGACTACGACGACCACCACCACCTCC
>NW_004457677.1:93352-94876 GCF_000313135.1 Acanthamoeba castellanii str. Neff | reverse complement strand
AGAAAGAGAGGAGAAGGAAAAGAAAAGAGAAGGGAAGCAAGAAGGAGAAGAAGGAGAAGAGAGTGAGCAGGAGGCTGCGTCGGACGGCGGAGGACACGGTGACGGCGAGCCTCACCACGACAAGTCCCTCCAAGGCGGCTGCCGGCGCGACGACCCCTTCGAAGCTGGCGACGAGCCCCTCCAAGGCCGCCCTCAAGAAGGAGAAGAAGGAAAAGGACAAGCTCGCCAAGAAAGAGAAGGAGAAGCTTCTCAACGGCCACAACGGCGCTTGAACCCCGACCACCCCTGGGGTGCGCAACCCGCCACAAGAAGAGAAGAGAAGCACGGACCGTCGCCAGCACTGGCTGGTCCGGTCTAGCCAACGGTACTTTAGATTGTTATTTATTAAAACCCCAACATTTGCCCAGCACCTTGGAGGCACGAGCAGAGAAGAGAACCCTACCCAACTCCTGATCAATGTCAGAACCATTATGGTAACCAAAAAAGCAACATCATTGTGGTTACGCTGTTCTTCTTGCCCATCATCACGCGAGAAGGCACCAAGAGCGGGCTGATGGGACGCAATGCCCCTGCCAGTGCCGCACACTGGGCTTTCTGTTCGCTGGCCTGTTTTGTTCGTGCTGGTGAACAGCAGCGACTTTCTTGGCTTTAGGGACCACGTGATAGTCCACACCTGTGTAGTCCCCGGGGACCACACCTCCGAACTACTTCGTGTATATACCAGCCGCCCAAGTCCCACTACGACCCGGCATTCCTCGCGGCCGACCTGGACGCCGATATCGCTTGCAAGCTCTGTCGCAAGGTTGCACTGCATCGGCAGCTGGACAATTTTCATGCACGCGGCGGCGGCGGGATCGCGAGTACTACGACAACGGCACCATGTCGTCCGAGCCGGCGCCCGAGGGCTTCGGCAGGACCTCGTACTCTGGGCGATCGGGGTCGAGGGCATGCAGCGCGGCCTCCCTACTACTTCGTGTGCTTCTGGCGAAGCCTCTATATGAGAATTGTATCATTTTAGCACACAAGTCGTTAACCAGGAGAGGAGGCCTGGCTGTGCGGGACGGCTGCTCGCCCGGCGTAGAGGGCGATGAGGTGCAGGGCCGTGTGGGCATCGCGGCAGGAGAAGCCCTTGCGAATCCAGCTACCGGTCGTCAGCACCAGCACCTCCCGCTCGCCCAGGTAGCGCTTCATGTCGCACGCCCACCACACATCCGACATCCCCATCCCTTCCGCACACGACACGACACACGACACACGACACACGACACGAGCAGGTCAGGTGGTGTGAAGCTGAGGCCAGAAGGAAATGTGGAGCCGCACCCCATGACTTGTAGTCCACGGTGGGGATGAGGGTGTCGAGGCGGCGCAGCTCCCACCCCTTGACGTGCTCCCAGGGGACCAGCTTGGCCGTCGTGGTCGGGAAGTAGTACCTGCAGCAGCAAGTGCCACAGTGAGCGGCACTGCTTTGTTTCGGGGGGGAGGGTGCTTCGTGTACCACTTAATGGTGATGCCGCGGCTGTCAAT
>NW_004457677.1:73414-93302 GCF_000313135.1 Acanthamoeba castellanii str. Neff | reverse complement strand
CGGTGTGTGCGGTGTGTGCGGTGTGACTGACTGACTTGACAATGTCGTGGGCATGCAGGTTTGCTTCCATTTTTGCGCAGTCATCGCCGGGAGAGGAGAGCAGCGATTCGGTGCTGGGCGGCAGCGTGCTGGTGCGGTACCTGAACTCGATGACGTCGGTCGACGACCTGAAGCGGGACAAGCAGAAGGACAAGCAGCCCGAGCAGCAGCCGTCCAAGGCCGCCATCGAGGCCGTCGTCGGCACCGCGGCCTCGCCTCGGGCCGACAACGTTGGCAAGGAGCGGAAAGTGCAGCAGAACGGAGGAGGCGGGGATGGCGGAGCGGAGGCGAACGGAGCGAAACGGCCACACCATGTAGAGAAGAAGAAGGCCAAGAAGGACGACCACGGCAAAGCGGAGAGGAAGAAGGAGAGGGCCAGGCTGCGAGAACAACAGCAGAAGGAGAACGAGCGCACCGCGACGACTACGACGACCACCACCACCTCGATGACGGACAACGCCGACCACGGACGAGCACAGCACACCAACGGCCTCATCAACAACAAGGAGGAGGCGCAGAAGAAGAAGGAGAGGAAGAAGGAGAAGAAGGAGAAAGTCACCAACAAGAAGGAAAGCAACCGGGAGCGATCAAAGAGCAAGCCGGAGAAGGTCAAGAAGAGCGGCGTCGTCGTCGTCGAGGAGAAGGCGGAGAAGGTGCGACCGAAGACCATTCACCAGATTCTCGTCGAGCGGGACAAGGCGGTCAAAGAGCGAAAGGAGAAGAAGGCCGAGAAGGCCAACAACAACAAGGACGAGAAGGATGCGAAGGAGAAAGAGAAGGAGAAGGGATCGAAGCGACTGAGGCGAAGCAAGAAGACGGACAACAAGGAGAGCGAGAAGGAGAGCACGACGTCGGTGGCGACGACTGACGCGTCGGAGAGCAAGACGACGCCGCCCAAGAAGAAGAAGAAGGGCAGCAAGAAGAAGGAGAAGGAGGGCAAGGAGGAGGAAAAGATGAAAAGCGAAGGAGAAAGAGAGGAGAAGGAAAAAGAAAAAGAGAAGGGAAGCAAGAAGGAGAAGAAGGAGAAGAGAGTGAGCAGGAGGCTGCGTCGGACGGCGGAGGACACGGTGACGGCGAGCCTCACCACGACAAGTCCCTCCAAGGCGGCTGCCGGCGCGACGACCCCTTCGAAGCTGGCGACGAGCCCCTCCAAGGCCGCCCTCAAGAAGGAGAAGAAGGAAAAGGACAAGCTCGCCAAGAAAGAGAAGGAGAAGCTTCTCAACGGCCACAACGGCGCTTGAACCCCGACCACCCCTGGGGTGCGCAACCCGCCACAAGAAGAGAAGAGAAGAAGCACGGACCGTCGCCAGCACTGGCTGGTCCGGTCTAGCCAACGGTACTTTAGATTGTTATTTATTAAACCCCAACATTTGCCCAGCACCTTGGAGGCACGAGCAGAGAAGAGAACCCTACCCAACTCCTCTCCTCCACCCCGGCTGGTGAGCGAGGAAGAGGTATGAGCGACCCAATGTTACTTCTTGTTGCCCCCAATCTTATCGTGGTGGCGAACAGCTCTGGGAGCTCACGAGCCAGTACAAATTCGCCTTCGCCTGGGAGAACGCCAACTGTGCGTGACGGACAAGCATTGGCATGTGTTCATAGCCGGCGGGCTGCCAATCGGCGACGGTGTCGCGCCCAACAACCACTCGGTCATCCGCGTGTCCGACTTCGCCGGACCCAAGGCCCTGGCCGATTACCTGCGGCTCGAGAACGACCAAGCCCTGCACGAGAGCTACTTCACCTACAAGCCGCCCAAGTCCCACTACGACCCGGCATTCCTCGCGGCCGACCTGGACGCCGATATCGCTTGCAAGCTCTGTCGCAAGGTTGCACTGCATCGGCAGCTGGACAATTCATGCACGCGGCGGCGGCGGGACCGCGAGTACGACAACGGCACCATGTCGTCCGAGCCGGCGCCCGAGGGCTTCGGCAGGACCTCGTACTCTGGGCGATCGGGGTCGAGGGCATGCAGCGCGGCCTCCCTACTACTTCGTGTGCTTCTGGCGAAGCCTCTATATCAGAATTGTATCATTTTAGCACACAAGTCGTTAACCAGGAGAGGAGGCGTGGCTGTGCGGGACGGCTGCTCGCCCGGCGTAGAGGGCGATGAGGTGCAGGGCCGTGTGGGCATCGCGGCAGGAGAAGCCCTTGCGAATCCAGCTACCGGTCGTCAGCACCAGCACCTCCCGCTCGCCCAGGTAGCGCTTCATGTCGCACGCCCACCACACATCCGACATCCCCATCCCTTCCGCACACGACACGACACACGACACACGACACGAGCAGGTCAGGTGGTGTGAAGCTGAGGCCAGAAGGAAATGTGGAGCCGCACCCCATGACTTGTAGTCCACGGTGGGGATGAGGGTGTCGAGGCGGCGCAGCTCCCACCCCTTGACGTGCTCCCAGGGGACCAGCTTGGCCGTCGTGGTCGGGAAGTAGTACCTGCAGCAAGCAAGTGCCACAGTGAGCAGCGCTTTGTTTCGGGGGGGAGGGTGCTTCGTGTACCACTTAATGGTGATGCCGCGGCTGTCAATGTCCACAAACTCGTCGCTGTAACTGTCCTCCACACCCTCTTGCTCCATTCTTGTTCTTTGTTCTACTTCTTTTTCTTGGCTTCTCTACTTTGTCCCCTCATCAAAATCGGAAGAAAATCGAAAGAAATGCTTCGCATTGCGGTGCAGGCCATTGGTCTGTTAAAGTGTGGCCAGAAATGGGGTTGCGCGCCGGTTCGCCCAACAAGCCAACGAGGAGAGGTGAAGGGGGGGAGCATTGAAGGGCTTCACATGTCGTCATCGCCGACGAAGCTGTCGGCCTGGAAGGAGGAAAACTGCGCGCCGTCGCCCAGGTCCACGACGGGCTGCCACCCGCCCCACCGCGTGCTGCTGCGGAGCTTGTGCTTCCACAGCAGGAAGATGCCCACGCCCGCCACCATCATCACCGCAAACATCACGCTGACCATGATCACCACATTCTACACACACACGCACACACGCACACACACGCACACGCACACACATACACACACGCGTAAACTGGCGTGAGCCTCAAGCCCCTCAAAAGCACCCACAGGAGAGAACAGCCCGTACCGTCATGGTGAAGGTGGAACCGCTCTTGTCCGCAGGCGAGCCGCCGCTGTCGCCTCCGCCGGAGTCGCCATCGCTTCCGCCGCCGCCGCCCACGGGCGGGCACATGTTGTTGCGACCTGATGAGTGGGCGTGTGAGCCAAAGTTGTGGGACACTAGAATGACAGCAGGTCAAGGACTTACCGGGCAGACAGACGAGGGACAGTTGGATGGAGGCCGGCGGGGCGACCTCCTGATCGTGCGCCCGCTGGGCGGGCACCTGGGCGACACTCTCTCCGGCGGCCTTGGGCGAACGCCGCTGCTTGGTGCTGCTGCCGATGGGCATCATCCTTCAGAAGGGTGCAGTCAGTTTCATTTTCTTTTTAATAATTGTGATTATTTTAGAAATTAGAAATAAAATTATTAATAAATGAAATAAAGAATATTGAGATTTGGTAGACGGGCGGGGGAGAAACCTCTTGTGGCCGTGGTCGCCACCCGACGGGATGAGCTTGTTGACGGCGAACGGCTTGGGCGTACCAGGTTCGGGATGCGCCGCGAACGACTTCGCTGCTGACGCGCTCTTGGCCTCTCGCTTATCTGTGATGCATCGGCCGGACGGACGAACGATTGGCCCTTTTTGTTTTAGCTCCGAACATACAGACGATCGCTGGGGAGGTTGGGGGGGGGGCGTACAGTAGTCCTCATCGGCGTTGTCGTATTGCTCGTCCTCGGTGGGGGGATGCGACGGGACGAAGTTGTGACCGCTACGCCACACGGTGAGCGCGGTGGTGCAGTTCGCCGAGACGCACACCGTGGGCCAGTGCTCGTTGTCAAAAGTGCGCGACAGCTTGAACCGCACGGTATGCTCGTGCATGGTGTGCGAGTGGAAGCTCGCCATCTCCACGTGAGTCGTGTTGGCCGACCTGCGGACCACGACACACACACGACACACACGACATACGTGCGTGAGACGTTGTGCCTACCAGGGTAGAGTGCAGCAGGCACCTTCCGCTCTCGAACACGACCAGGAACTCGTTGACTTGGGGCACGTAGGCCGGGACCGGGTGCCTGTCGTAGGGGTTCGCCGGCGAGCCGATAATCCTGTGGTGTTCGACGGCCGGAGCCATGAGCAAGTGAGTGAGTTGAGGCGGTGGAGAGACAACAACAACAACACGTGGGAGTCGACGGTACAAGAGGGGCTGGAGACTCTCGGCTGCGGTGCTCATGCGAGTACCGACCACCTCCTTGTCACCGTCCGCGCCTGCCAGTGCGTGCCCGGCGGAAAGGTGGGTGAACGGTCAGCAAATTAAGGCAGGGCGCTGGCCTTGAGAGGCGTACTGTCGATCTCCCAGATCAGCAGGAAGAGATCGTCCTTGGTGGAGTAGGCGACCTTGGCGTCGTGGTCGTGCACCGACACGTAGCCCTCCTCGGTCACCTGCATTTCGTTTCCGTTGCGTTGCGTTTCATAAACACGTTTCGACTGTTGGCACGAGGGACAGGTGGTATACCTCGACGGTCGAGCCGACCAGGTTGGGCGCCGAGTTATCTGCGGCGAGCGGTACGCCGCTGACGATGACGGCGCCGATCTCGGTTTGCTGGTTGTTCTCCTGGTCCCACTCCCAGACCACGAAGAACTTGTTGGTGGGCGGGTGGTAGGTGATGAAGGGCTCCCTATCGACGTAGTCCGTGCCCAACAGCAGGCCTGGGCAACAGTGGTGCGAGTGCGGTGGTGCGCATGTGCGTGGTGAGTGTGCGTGTGCGTGTGCGTGGTGAGTGTGCCTGTGCGTGTGCGTGTGCGTGTGCGTGTGCGTGTGCGTGTGCGTGCTATGTCAGCGCTAACGGAGTAGGCTCGTACTATCGCCAATCAAGTGAGTCGCGTTGAGACGCTGCACTGCGATTCCGCGCTCATCGGGCATTTCGAGCTCATGGACCAGCACTGGAAAAACCAGCACACACTCTCAGCCATTGTCACTGCAGGCAGCGGGTGAGAGAAGTGGTCCGCCGTACCAAAGGCGTTGTCCACCGGCGAGTAGGCCATGTGTGGCGAGTCGTCCCGGCCCCACGAGTAGCTGATCATGACTGCCGTTTCGGGCATGGTGCCGTCACTGTTGACCTTGCGTCCGACCACATCGTAGTCACTTCCGTCACCTGTTGCGCGTGATTGATGTCGTGTGTCGTGTGGCGTGTGGCGTGTGGCGTGTGGCGTGTGGCGTGCTGCTTATGAGATCCTAACACTCTTCTCAATGGTGCGATGAGCTAAGGCAGGTCCTACCCTGGAAGTCGTACTCCCACACCACCATGTAGTAGTCGTCCTTGCTGTTGTAGGCCACAACGGGGAACTCCTTTCGGCTGCTGTCGATCTGCGTTTGTGCATGACCGACGTCATGATGATGATGAGCATCATCAACTACAGACAGACCTGCGACAACGCCAAAGGGGAATGGCACGCATGGCGTACCTCATCGTTCGCGTCACTGTAGCCCCAGATCTGAATGGGGCCTCCGATGACGCCGCCCGCTTCGCTCAGCCTCTGGCCATAGATCGCCGTTCGGCCTGGGACCTGTGATGAAAAAGAGAAGAGTAAGGGAAAAGGAGGGGAAGAAGTGGACAGGGAAAAAGAGAAACCTCTTCACTGACGTAGACGATGAAGTATTCGTTCCAGACGCTGTTGTAGACCACGTCGGGCTCGCTGCTTCTCAGCGATGGCCGGCGCTGGGTCAACGTGTGCTCGGCGAATTCCTCACACGTTCGAAACCTATCTGCGGGAGTGCCCAGCGCGCCTTCACACCACACAACGTTTGTGAGCTCGATAAAATATAAGTAATATTAAAGAAGTAAATAAAAACACACTTGTCTTACATACAGAAGGAAGAAGGGGGAGGGCATATACCACCGCACAGAGCAAGCAGCGCAACGACTGCAGCCCAGAGGACCAGAGATCGGGCAGTCGCGTCCATCATCTTTCCAGCGACAGAGGTGCGCTTTCCTGCCGACAAAACTGAAAAAGGGAGTTGTGCCCATTTTAGGTACACGAACGGTGTGCCTGTGGACTGTTGGTCTCGCGCCTGTCGCCTGCCGCGGCAGTTCGTGAACGCCCTGAGACGACGACGGCACGCGCACTGCGCCATAAAACGACACACAGAACGCAACACAGATGATGTGGTTGAGAGTTGTACAACGCGTGCCTGCGCTGCTGGTCTATTTGCAGAAGTGTCAGTCATCCAACTCGTTGGCGGCCTCGCTGGCCTCATCGTACACGATGTCCGCCACGTAGCACTTGGTGGCTGTGATGAACTCGGTCACGTTGCAGCCCAGCTTGACGTCAATCTGCAAGCAGAGGCCGCCAACTCCATCACGTCAGGAGCCCAGTGGCGAAGATGATGACCCTGGTGGACAATCAGGCGGGGGGGGGCAATGATGCACGTACGTGCCCTCCACCGAGCCACATGAACTGCGGGCTCAGCCGCGTGAGCCGATCGCTGAGGATGACTGGTATGGGAGTGTTCATGCCCACCGGGCAGACCGCGCCTTTACCGAACCCGGTCAATTGGTCGCTGATCTGCACCACCGTTTTTTAACGTGCGACATGTTGAAGAGCAGAGCAAGACAATTGAGAGTTCATACCTCCTCTGGCGCCAGCCTGAACTTGAAGTGCTTTTTGGAGATCTCAGGGTTCAACTTGCGCACAAACTTGAACACTTCAACACACACACACACACACGACACCACATGCACAGTCAAAGGTCAACACAAGCGTGGATGGCAGATAGATAGTACGCAAGAGGGTCACAAATAATCCTACCCTTTTGCGATTGTAGCCTCGTGGTGTACTGGATGATGACGGCGTAGTACCGGCTGTTGCGAGGATCGCTACAGCCAGTGCGCGTGCAGTGCGTGTTCTCCAGCATGATCGTTTTACAAAGCTGGCCTCAGCGACCATTCACCATCACCACCCATGCACGCATGAGGGAGAGCTGGTCGGCCAAGTGAACAGGCACTAAGAGCGTGGTGATACTGACCTGGTGCACAGACGGAGCGCCAAGGCATCGTCTCCTTCGCGTGAGGGGCCACTCATAGTATGTGGAAGGCACACGCCGGAACGCAGCTGTCGAGAAGAAAGAAGAATGCGACCGACAGACGAATTTGAGATGGACGTCGCAAGATTGAATTTGAATCAAATCGTGAAGGGGGGGAAGGGCACCAGAGGGTATCGGCAGAGCTCTGGCAGCTTGCTTGACACGGGCAACGGGCTCGTCGTCCTTGGGCACGCCGGCCAGCACCTCCTCGGCCCTCCGCACCCGCTCCAGCAGCTGCTCCAGCAGCCGTAGCACATCCTCCTGCCGCGACAGCAGCATGGCCTCCCACTGGGGCAGTGCTCCCCCGCTCGCACTCATCATCTCCGTTTCCATCGCAAGGTACAACACAAAACTCTTTGCCCCGCTCGGAGTACTGCGACCTCACAACGAGGATCAAAACAACAGAGAGGCAGCGGCATGTGGTGGAAGGATCATAGTATGTTACCGCTACACCACACCGGCTTGTTGTTGCGGGTGCCGGGCCAGGAGTCGAACCTGGGACTCTGAGTAAGACGCTCAGCGAAAATCACGAAGTACCACACCGCCCTCAGCTCTCTGGCACCTCCTTGCACCTCGTCTTCAGGGCTGAACGGGTCCATCAACATGACATCATCCAAGAGCACCCCACAGCTCTTCCCCATCCCAATTGCTGCTCGAGAGGTGCGGCACTGCCACTGCTCACAGCATCGTGCTGGCAAGCTGACCTTTGCGTGTGGGGGGCTGCAGCGAAAGGCGGGGTCGGGGGTGCACGCAGCTGCAGTCGAGGGTGGACGGTCCTACGCAGATGCAGCTGCCGAGCATCAGCAGCGCGAACTCGAGCGCAAGCGCAAACTCGAGCAGCTCGAAGGTACCTACCCCTCCCCTGTGTGCTCACGTGTCGTACCGTGATCGACCGCCACCGTTGTTTGCAGAGCTCGAGCGCAAGGTGCAAAAGCGAAAGGAGAAGAAGCAGAGGAAGAAGGAGGAGAGGAGGCACAAGCGCGAGAAGAAGCGACGAAAGCGCCACATCAGCAAGCACGGGGCGCCCTTGGTGCGTGCCCTGTGCGACCTGCAGCCGTCCATGGCCGGCGAGACCGTCATCGCCGTCGGCCGCATCGTCGACGAGGGCGAGCCTGTTCCGGCCTTGCCAGCCAAGACCGAGCACCACCACAGACCACCAGCCGCCGACCACGATGACGATGAAGGCCTGGACGAGTTGAGCGCTGAAGCGATCGCCAGGCGGAAGATGAAGAAGAAGGCGCTCGAGCGCGCCATCAGCAGCGGCGGCGGCGAGAGGGAGGAGGCGGAGAGTGTGAGGCGCTGGGAGGAGGAGGAGCGACGGCGGCGACAGGCCGAGTGCTGGCGCACGCTGCCGGCGCTGAACAGGAACCAGGACCGGTTCCGCCTGGCCAAGGACGGGCGCGACATCATCTTGGAGTTCGACCGCGCGCAGGAGGACACCTTCCTCCCTGACAACACTGACCTGTGGGTGTGGGGCACGCTCGAGGTAACCCGTCCACCGCGACCGCACACGCACACACGCTAACTTGTAACGATGTGGTGAACAAGGCGAGGATTGTGTCGTTGAGCGAGCTGTGCGTGTGGAGGGACGTGGCGGGCACGATCCCCTTGGCCGAGGAGGTGCCCGTGTTCGTGGTGCACCTCGCCAAGTGGAAGCTGGCCAGCGAGTGCACCGACAGCTCTGAGTGACAATTGTGACGATGAACTCCCGCCTCCCCCGCAATGCAACTAAACTGCCTTCTTTCGTTGGTGTTGTCTATGTATCGATACACTCGCTGCTCCTTCTCTCGATCTCGCCGGTCCGTCGGGCAGCGCGGATGAAGCCCTCGCGCCGGGCCTTGAGTCGCTTGACCTCGCGCCGCAGGGCGGCCATGGCCTTCATCTTCTCCTCCAGCTCGCGCTCCACGTTACGCAGCTGCTCCTCGGGAGGCACTCCGGAACTGTCGTCGTCAACACCAACGTCGTCGCGGCTGGCCTGGCCGCCATCGCCTTCCTCACCGTCGCCGGCGCTGCTGCAGCGGCCGAAGGGCACCAGCACGGCCTCGTTGTCCTGCGAGAAGAAGAGCTCGTCGTCCTCCTCGTCCACGTCGCTGGCCGCGCCCTCTTCGGAGTTGAAATTGCGCAGGCCGACGCTCGGCTGCTGTTGTTGTGTTGGTTGGCCGCCGCTCGGCTCGTCCCGCTTCTTCTTGACGATGACCTGGATCGTCATCTTCTTGGTCTCGACCAGGCGGGTGCCCTTCCCGTCGGCAGTCGGCACCGGGTCCTGTCGCGTGATCTCGATTTCGACCACGTCCTCATCCTCGTTCGGCTGTCGATCGGTTGACGAAGACTCAACGCCGACGCGCGGCGAGGCGACCTGCAGCGCGAGGGGCTCGGCAGCGGCCGCTTCGCCTTCGACCGGCGGTGCGATGACTGGCTCGACGCCGCCTTCGGCTTCGTCTCTCCGCTGGGGCTTGCCCGCCAGCGACCGGAGGGTGACGACCGTAGCCGTCGTTTGGAGGGCGTCGTTGCTCGCGCTCGCTTCGGCGCGCGGCGACAGAAGCGGCGGCTCTGTTCGAACGGCGGCCGCTGGTGGCTGGCCCTCGCCCTCGCCCACGAGGCCTCTGCTTGCGTCGACCACTTGACCCTGGCCCGACGGCTCCACGACGACGACAGAGGCAGCCGCGGCGATGTCGCCCGCGACCACCTCGGCGTGGCCGATGACGACATCGCCCTGGCCCTGGCCCTGGCCCTCGCCGCCCTCGACGATCTGGTGCTCCCACTCGGTGAGCAGGTCGAGCACCCGGTGCTGTCGATTCTTCTGGTCCTCCAGCAGCTTCTTGTTGTACTCCTCGACCTCCTTCGCCCGCAACCGCCGCTCCTCGCTCGTCAGCAGATTCTCTGCGACCGCGGTCTCCGTCGTTTGCTCCTCGCTGTTGCCGCTGCCGCCGCTCGCTGTCGACTGCTCTGCGTTGCCCGCGACGCCCGGGTCCGTGGTTGTATGGTGGCCGCCGCCCCGCTTCCTGAGCTCCTCCCGCCACCAGTCGTCGCCGGTCTTCCTGTGCTGCGCCCCTCGCGGCGACAGGTCGGCCATTGCCACGCCCGACTTGGCCCGCGTCGCCAGGCCCGACACCGGCGAACCCAGCGTGCTCTCCTCCTGGCGGAACAAATAGGAACACATTTTTTAAGTAATTAAATAAAAATAATGAAGAAATAAAACGAAAACGAAAACGAAAGCGATTGGGGACGTACGGGGAGGGAGGCCTTCCATTCGGGCTTTTTGCTGATGGCCGACCGCGTGCTGATCTCCGAGCCCGACCGCGTGTGCCCGCGCTTGCGCCCGCGGATGAGCCGCAGCGTGGCCTTCTTCTCCCGCTCCTCGGCCTTCTTCTCCTTGCGCTTCTCCCGCTCCTCCCGCTTGCGCTGCTTCTTGGCCGCCTTCTTGTTGTTGTCGCCCTCGCCTTCGCTACCGCTACCGCTGCTGTCGCCGGCGGTAGTGGGCCGCGGCTCGTGGCGGTGGTGGTGGGTGTTGTTGTTGATCTTGTTGCGGCGCCGGAAGGTGGTTAGCGTGCGCGCGCCCTGCTCCCACGCCGCGTCGGTCTCATCCCACTGGCTCATGCCGGCCACGTCGAGTCCCTCGAGGATCTGCGACAGCTGCTTGCGTCGCCGGCCGCCGCGCCCGAGCGTGGCGTATAAGTCGCTGCTGACGCTCTCGCCCTTGACCCCCAGCGTGCGCGACGACGACGAACTGAGCGCCGACGGCGTCCGCGCGTCGGAGTTGTCCTTGCACTGGATCCGCACCTCGCGCTGCTGCTGCGGCTGGTGGTGGTGCTGATGGGCGTCGATATCCCTGCTGTCTTTGCTTTCCTTCTTCTTGGGGCTTTCCTTCTTCTTGGGGCTCTTCATGCGCGGGGTGATGTCGCCCGCGCCGCTCCGGTCGATCGAGAACGAGCGCAGCCGGCCGAAGAGCCCGCCAAGCGGTCCCTCGTCGCGCCCTGGCGTCGATCCCCCCGCACTCTCTTCGTTGCTGCTGCTGGTGCTGCCGTTGCTGCCAAAGTTCTCCTTTTCGTTGGCGTTGTGGCCGTGGGTGTGGGCGTGGCCGTGATGGTTGTGGTGGTCGCTGTCGCAGCTGCCTCGCGGGCTGTCGGTCGGGGTGGTGGCCGAAGCGGCGGCGTCGTCAAACGACAGCGAAACCGGGCAGTTGAGCGTGGGGTACTTCTGTTTGCTCACCTTCAACCGCCGGACGGGTGATGGGCTGTTGGTCACCTGTGGTGTCGACGCCACCAAAAAGCGAAGGTTGAGAACACGAAGAGAAAGAAAGGGGGCGTGCGGCCGTCACCCAGCAAACAGCGAAAGCGAAGACGAAAAGAACGAAGACGAGCGCGGGAGGACAAAGACGGCGCTCACGGGGGGGGGGGCGTGCAGCACAGGGACAAACACGTGGGAAGGGAAAGGGGGATAACGCTGAGACAGAGTTGCGGGGTGGGGGGGGATACTTTGGCGGCTTGAGGGATTTCGCTGACTGAGGACCCGAGGAGGAGAAGCTTCTTCTTTCTGTCTCCCTTTTTGTCTGCCGCCGGTTCCTTCTTGTCCGAGGCTTGTCCATCTGAAGAGGTTCTGTGTTGCCGAGATGTATGAAGAGATTTGATTTTTTTAGGAGATGCCCTTCGTTTGGGTGGGGGGTAAGTAAAGGCAAGAAGGGGAGGGCACGAACTTGCCGCGAGGGCTAAGCATGTTCATCTTGGCCCCCAGGGCGACGAAGATGGCGTGGGGCAGAGCTGCGCAGAGCGTTCGTCCGTGTGGCGATGGCAATGAGTTGTTCTAATAACAATGGAAATGACGAAAGCTCTGCCCGTGCAAGTTCCGCGCCTCTGTTGTCTGACAAAGAGCAACTCGCAGCGTGAAGGCGGCGTCTCTTGAGCAGCACGGAGACTATTAACACTATATTTATTACACTCCTTGCGTTTACACTGCACTCCTTCGGTGAGGAGGAACAGTTGAAGGACCAGGAGAGGGGCTCCTGCTCAGATGCCTGAGAAGTTGGGCTTGTCGCCGGTGCCCTTCTGCACGCCGCGCTCGGTCTCCTTCTTGGGCGCGTTGATCTGTGGGCATGCAAAGAGAGGGGGGGGGGTGAGCCTTAGGCTGGACCAAAAAAGCTGGGAGGGGAGGAAGGTACGGCGGTCTGCTGGAACTTGTCCACGATGATGGCGGGCTTGGCGGCTGAGCCGCCCGTAGCGGGTGCAGACGAGCCGCTCGCGCTCTTGATGTTGAAGCCGTAAACGTGACCCTTGGACGCCATTGTCTTCTTGTGTGTTGTGTGAGTGCAGAGATGCAAGAAGATGCAAGAAGACCAGCCACAGATAGCCCCAAAGCAAAAGGTCAAGCCAACCAATTCATTTTCGAAAGAGAAGAACAGCACAAGGGAAAAACACAAAGAAAAAGAAAATGGTATGATTTAATTTTGGCGCGAAAGTAGCGGCGCCGTACACAATTGCAAGAGAGTCGATTAAAGACACAAGAGGAGGAAAATGGCGGAATTCATCTACTACGAGAAGAACCCATCCACAGATAAGAAGTGCGTATAAAATTGCCGACTAATTTCTCGATCAGCCAGCCCTTTTCGCCATCATTGGATTTAACCTCATTTCGTGGTGTAGAACCAGTGGGCGGGGACGAAAGAAATCGTTCGCCCCCGTACGGCGCGCAAAGGTCGAGGATAGCATTGGTAAGATGTCCCTTCTCCCTTCTCCTTCTCTGCACGATGATCTCACCACGCCTCTATGGCAGAGAATGAGATTGAGTTGCCGTTCCAACGTAAGGGAGATCCAACACAACCCACAGAAGATGAAGAAAAGGAAGAGATGGAGACACCGCCGCAGACGTCAACGGGCACGGGCACGGGCAAGGGCAAGGCAACCAAAGTGAAGGCTGCAGAGAAGGGGAAGATGGGAGATGAAGCACCGCAGGCGCGACCCACTCCACCAGTCTCGTCGGCGTCGTCGATGCCTCCTCTTCCTTCGAGTACCACCTCTGCCGAGAAGGACGAAGCGCCAGCAGGAACCAAGAAGACAAAGAAAACAACGACGAAAGTGGTGAAGAAGGTGGTGAAGAAGCCGGCGGCACCGAGCGATCCCGCCTTTGTGCGGGAGAAGGAGCGCTTCTTCGCCCACTTCCGCACGACCGTCGAGGAACTCCTCAACGCTCACGCTCCGCTCGACAAGTCCGTGACCGGCCGAGCGCGCGAAGTCAACACCAAAGGTTCGCTCTTCTCATGTAACGCTTTCTTAGAGAAGAGCTCGCTACCGTTATGTTGGCGATGAGCTGACCGTTTTATTGCAAACGCGCCACTCTAGTGCAAGAGATATGCGGCGAGTTCCTGGCAGACGCTGAGACGACGCCGGTGCCCACCAAGCAGATACCCGAGGAGGAGTATCAGCGACATCAGCGCGAGGAAGAGGAGAGTCTCGCGCAGAGTCACGCTCGACAAGTGCGGTGCGCCAAGCTCCGGCAGCGAAGCGACCTCTTGCGCAAGGAAATCGAGCGGTACACTCTCAAGCCGCTCCCGCCGACCGATCGTTGATCATCAAGCTTTGTCTGCTGACCTTTTGCTTCTTCTCTCTTCATCTGGTCCATGTGCGGTACTGACGACAGGCAAAAGAAGGAAGCCGCGCAGTGGGAGGAGGCACGGAAAGTGTACGCCAAGAAGAGCGAGGAGGTCAAGCGGGCGCGGGAGAAGGCCGGCGAGCACGAGGAGACAATGGCCAAGCGGCTCAAGACGGGCGAGATCGACTACCCCGATTTCCTGAGCAAGGAGGACCGAGACCTGCTCCAGCGGCTCAAGTTCACGCCGATGGACGTGGAGAGGGCCACCCAGACCCTGTCACTACAGGTACCACTCCTCCACTCGCCATCGCCTGTGTGTGGTGTGTGCGGTGTGTGGTGTGCGTCGTGCGTGTTCGCCTCACAGACTGAATGTGTGTGTGTGTGTGTGTGCGGTGGCCACCAGGTGGACTACTTGAACGGCACGTTGCGGGAGATCAAGCATTTCGACGAGTCGGCGGACCACTATGTGAGGAGCGCGCTCGCGTCGCACCACCGCCAGTGGCAAAAGGAGCGCGCCGGGGGCGGTGGGTCGGCCCCCAACCCGCGAGCACTCATCCGCGACATCACCAAATCCACCACCGGCTCGACGTAGCCAGTCGTGGCCGGCCAATCAATCTGTAAAAAAAAATCGTGTTTCTTGCACCGTGGAGGGCAATGTGCAACGAACAAGTCTAACAAGACCGACAAGAGAGTTGCATGTCGCGCACAACAGCTGCAATCAACTTGAAGTACTGTTTCGTTCCTTTGTTTTTATGTGCAATTAATTGCTTCCTGTAATTATTTGGGCAGTGATAAAAGTTTGGCGGGAAGCCCGGTTTTGTTTTCACATCGAACGCGTGAGCATCTACAGATGGCCGACCTAGCAGCATTCAACCCTTTTTCCTCGGCACAGGCCGCTACGCCTTTCTTCTCGCCGACTACCAGCGACGCGAATGCGTTTGATGCTCGCCCCCCAACGGACGTCTTCGCCACATCGCTCCACGATTTTACGAACCCGGGGGCGTCTGCTACATCACCACCGAGTTTCTTCAACAACAGCACCCTAGCGCGCAGTCCCAAGCGGTTCATTATGCGCCACCAAGAAGGGAGCAAGATGCAGCACCTAAGCCATCGTCACTTGCGGTAACATCTTCGCGAACCGCTCAGAGCAGTGTCACTCTCTCAGCCTTCTGGGCACACCCCGTCAGTGGCTGTACTTCCCCCCCCCGGCTCGTGTTGCCAAAGATGAAGGCTCACCTGTGGCACACAGCTTTCAAGCCGGCCACCGGAGGCGCACCCCAGAACGCCACCACGCGGATGCTTCTGCTCGTGACCAAGCTGCACAAGAACGGCGTCTTGAGCGCCGAGGCGAAGGGCCGCGTCAAGGTATTTACCTACCACTCGTCCACCCACGTTCGTGCTGGCGTCTGACGTGAGTCCCCAGGATCAAGTGCTGCGTGGCACCATCACCGAGGCAGAATTGCAGCGTCAGTATGGCAGCGCCGCTGCGGTAAGCCACGGCTTTTGGCGTTTTCTACCGCTACGAACCACCCCAGAAACTAACAACTAAGTACTTTCTCTTCAGACGCAGGTGCACACTCGTAACTTTAGCACCACGTTCAACCCCTTCGCGCCTTCAGCCAAGAAGCACCAAGGTGCGCTCGATGCACACACTCACACACACTGCACCTAGGAGCCCATCGTTATCTGAACCCTTTCTCTCTCTTTCTCTCTCTCTATTTAGAAGCGACTTGGTCGACCGTGGAGGGCACCCTTCTCGTGCTTGATGGCGATAGCATCCAGCCTTCGTCCAAGATCGCTTCATTTGACATGGTACGGCCGCCTCGCTCTCTCAGGTGTTGTTCTTCTTCGTGCACGGCGCCACGCGGCTAACGGGTTCGTTTCAATCCCTAACAGGACGACACCTTGATCACGCCCAAGTCTGGACGAGCCTTTGCCACCGGCCGGAATGATTGGAGGTGGTGGAACCCGAGTGTGCCCCAGCGGTTGACTGAGCTGCATCAGCAGGGCTACAAGCTGGTGATCTTCACCAACCAGGCGGGTATCGCCAAGGGCAACGCACGCGCGTGCGACATCCAGGGCAAGATCCAGGACCTCGCCGCCGAGCTGGGCCTCCCGCTGCAGGCCTTCGTGGCCACCAGCGAGGACAAGTGGCGCAAGCCCTCCACCGTCATGTGGGACTACTTCATCAAGCACCACAACGGTAACGTTGCGGTCGACAATCAGCAGTCCTTCTACTGCGGCGACGCTGCCGGTACGCAATCTTCCACGAGCTTAGTCACACTCGCCCCAATTTGACACGTGTCGTGTGTCGTGTGGCACCAGGCCGAATCAAGGCGTGGGACGGCAACCCCCATACGGCAAAGGACCACTCGTGCAGCGACAGAAAGTTCGCCCGCAACGTCGCTCTCCCGTTCCAGATCCCCGAGACTTGCTTCCTTGGCCAGCCCGACACCCAACACTTTGACTGGGGCTCCATCGAGCCGACCACCGCCATGCAAAGCGCGGGTATGCGCTCCTCCTCTTGTCTACGTTCTAAACGTATTGAGCCACGAGGCACAGAGCTGATGGCTTCGGAACAGGTGCGAAGGCCTACGAGGGCAATCTCACCGCCTCATCGCAGGAGATGGTCATCTGCGTTGGGTTCCCTGGTGTACGATCATTCTTTCTCCAGTGCAGGGTGCAGTTTGCCTGTTCTAACCACACACACACACAGCACCGCACCTGCACAAGAGCAGTCGGGCAAGTCCACGTTCACCAAGCGCAACCTGGTACCGCAAGGCTACGTGCACATCAACCAAGACACTCTGCATACCAAGTCGGCCTGCTTGCAAGCCACGGAGAAGGCACTCGCCCAGGGCAAGAGGTGCGACGCCGCTGCACTCCCTCTTCCCAAGGCTGCCTATAAAGGCGCGTATATGCTAACCGGTGTACATGGCCCAGCGTGGTGATCGATAACACCAACCCGAGTGACAGTGCGCGCGCCCTGTACATCAACATCGCCAAGGAGCGAGGTAACCTTTGCTGGCCTTATTTCTTGTATGCTCGCGGTGTATAACTCACCAACGTTGACGTACCAACGCAGGCGTGCCTGTGCGCTGCTTCACCTTCAAGACGCCGATCGAGCTCGCGCAACACCTCAACGTCTATCGCGAGGTACCATCACGCCAAGTTGCCCTGAGATCGATGAGACCCATCCGTGTAACATCTTCTTTCTCCACTTATAGAACATGTCCGGGGTGAAGCGTGTGCCTGGTATCGCCTACAACATGTACGCGCCACCCCGCGCTACAACCATGATTGAACACGAGCACACCTCCTTCTCTTTCGTTCTTCGCTCACCTGACCAACAATCACAGGTTCAAGAAGCAGTACGTGGAGCCACGCCTCGCCGAAGGCTTCACCGAGATCAAGCCAATCACCTTCGTGCCTCAGTTCGACAACCCCGACCAGGAGAAGCTCTTCCACCAGCTCACCTAGACCGCCTCTTTTTCTTCCAACGCAAGAGACACGCATTTTTATTGGAGCAACGAGCACATTCCACAGACCACCAAGAAATGAGAGGCACGCGCAACATTCCAAGCTTTCTGATTGCTGAGTGGCCGACTGGGAAATCGAATGAAAATGAAGCTACTTTCTTGCGGAAGCGGTGCCGAAAACGGAAGAGGCAACGGAACCCCCTCCCCCCCGCCGCTACAAAACCCAAACACGCACAATAGTCTGTACACACCAACCACAACACACCACAACACCACCTCTTCATCTCGCACGACACGCGCGAATACATACACATACATATCCAACGCTTAATACAACTCTGAGATGTCGCACCACGTACGAGTCAATGATAGGAAGGGCATGAGGGTTCTCCCAGGAAGGGCGCTGGTCCTGCGAAGCACATGGGCTTCGACAGGCACTCTGGTACGTACAGCTGGCCAGTGCTCGTCAAAGAGATCTTTCAATTCATTAGCTCCTTCATCAAGAGATTGACTAATTCTTCTTTGTTTTTCCTCAACAGGCATGGTAGGAAGAGGCTTGCCCAAGAAGGGAGGCTTCGCTGGCTGGGGCCGACCGGGAGAGGAGGACGGCGTGGACGTGCTCGACGAGAGGGACCCCAACTTCGACGACCTGGGCGAGGAGTTCGAGGAGGAGGCCGCGGGCGGCGCTGTGGCCGTGGACAACCCGCCCAAGGTCATTGTCGATAAGCTGCCGGCCGAAGAGGCGGTCGCCGCCCCCTCGGTGGCCCCCGCCTCCGAGCCCTCGCAGCCCGAAGCCCACTAGCGGGTTTCCCCCTCGAGCTGCAGCCCTCCTCCCTTCTCTCATAACATTGGCTGTGGGTCCAGCCTCATGTACATACCCTCAACAGAGAAGACGAACTAGAACCCAACAAAACTCAAGCTCTTCTTCTACCTGTGGCGTAATTGGTGGGCGCCTCTTCTTCTGGGTAGCGAGTTGTCTTCCGCGGTACATTGAGTTGTTGCCTTGAAGAGACTCCACCAGGTCGCAGCGGCAGCGGTTGCGCTAGTACAACCACTTCATAAAGTTCACTTCCTTGCCTTCGTCTTGCACTTGCCAAACAAGCTTACAAGGCCTTGTCACCCCCCCAAAGAGTTGAACTACTTCAAGGTACGAACAAGAAAGAGTAGTGTGGTGTGAAGTGTGCTGTATTGAGTGTCAAGGTCTGGTCGATGCTGCTATGTACAGACAGGCCTCTTGCGTGCGCCTTGCGTCCTCTGCTCTGCAAGAGGTGAAGAAGGCGCGAGCTCTTCAGTCTCGAGTTGCTGACTACTGGGCGGACAGGCTCGTGGTGGCGGTGGAGTCGCTGAGGCTGAGCTTGGCGTGGTTGCCGGCCTTGTTGGCGTCCATGCGGGTGCCGGTGACGACGGACTTGAGGGCCTCGACGCCGTACTGGAGGGGCTTCATGACGCCGGTCGAGTCCCAGTACTCGCCCCACTGGGTCTCGAGCTCGAGCAGGGTGAGCTCGTCGAGCTTCTTGTCCTCGGGGAACCACTTCTTGAGCTTGTCGCTGTTGGCACTCCACAGCTCCTGCTTGAGCGCGTTGTCGTTCTCGATGCGACCCTTGCCTGTAGGAGGTAATGATGTGAGAAATCGATCGTGCTAGAGGGAGAGGTGCAGAGTCGGAGCAGAGCAGAGAGACGTACCGGCAAGGGAGAGCCACTTGTCCTTGTCCTGGAAGGTGGCGCAGAGCTTGTTGTTGGTCTTCATCTCCTCAATCTTGGGCGCGCAGAACTCGGTGAAGAACCAGAGATTGAGCCCCTCATCGACCCTGGCCACCACCATGGGGCGTGCGTGGTACTGGCCCGTCTTGCCGCACTCGCTTACCATCATCGCCGTATCGAATCGGGTCAGCAGATCGGTCATCCGCTCCTTGGGCTGGTACTCGGTAGTCGTGGGTGCTGTGTTGTCGGACATGCTTGCTTCTTGTCGTGCAGACGAGTTGTTGGTTATTACTGTTGTGTTTGAACGGCCTCCTCGCCGTCAGCTTATTTATGGGGCTCAGCCGACGATTTGAAACGCAAGAGCAGTTGACATTTGCTCCATCTATCCGCCGGCACAAGCCGACAGAGACCCGCCGGCTTCCCTTTGTCCTTCCCTTCGCTTCTCACTCTCGTCTGATCCAAAAATCTCCATTTCCTTTTGTTTTCTCTGCTTTCTCTTTAAAAAAAGTTGTAATATTTTGCGTAAAAAGAAACAATAAACCAGAAGTGAACATGGAGGCTCTTGATGAGAAGAAAGGGGAGTGGTGGCATTTGCACAAGAGCAAGGTGCTGACGGGCACCTTTGACGATGCCGCCTTCCAAATCCAAATCACCCTCCACGAGCAGCAGCCCCTGGCACCAACAACATGCACCAAAGCCAGCACCGCCGCCTCACCACAGGCAGAGGTGTTGGAGTCGAGCGAGCCGCTGGCCGTGCCTCTGTTCGACGGCCTGGGCTACCACTGCGTGCCCCACTGCGGGGTCTACGCCCAGGACGACTACGAGCCCGCGCTCCCGTTCGCCTTCATCTCCCTCCCCTACGAGCTCCTACAACGCACCCTGGACCTGGCCACAGCGACCACCACCACCACCAACGCCTGCCAGCGGTCGCGACTCCTGCCCGGCC
>NW_004457677.1:72386-73400 GCF_000313135.1 Acanthamoeba castellanii str. Neff | reverse complement strand
GCTCAACCGGCCCGGCCGCGCCCTGGTTCGCCAGCGCGTCGTCGTCGCTCTACGTGATGGTGCACCCGATCCCGCGTATGAAGGAGTGCCAGCACTTCATGTGCGACTCGCGGCGCGAGATCAACGTCATCACCCACGCCTGGACCCTGCCCGACGTCCACTTCACGCCCGAGCTCGAAGTGGAGACGGACGTGGACGTCGGGCTGTTCGGGGCGTCGGGCGTCGAGGAGACCCACATGAACATGCAGGACTCCAAGTTCAACGGCCTCCCGTTCAACCGGATGGAGCGACGAGCCGTCATCATCGTACGCTGAAGTAGTCACTACCCCACTTGCTCCCTTTTTTGCTGGCTCACACGTCGGCCCAACAAACACCACACAGCACTGGCAGAGCTTCTCGCCGCTCAACGCGCAGATACGGCTCAGCGAGAACCGGCCTTGGCACAGCTTCTTCCTCGTGTCCAGGTCTAGACCTTTCTCCACTCTCTACAGCCCAACAGCTGTTGGTGGACGGCTGACGCGCGTGTGGCTCGCGAATGACACACGACACACAGGCATTGGCCGACGTCGCGACAGTGCGTGTCGTACCACATCGTGATCGAGTCGGACGAGGTCTACAACCGGGCGCACGAGGCCGTGGCGCAGATGAACACGCTGGGCGAGCTGCTCGACTTCTTCCGCACCTTCGGGCACGGCGGCGGCGGCGGGGAGGATCTCGACCAGTGGGACTACGACCCCTTCGCGGCCCTCACCCGGCTCGTCGAGCACTGCCTCGACCAGGTCCACCACCCACAACCACCATCACCATCTTCTTAGCGCTCGACCGCCTTCTCGATGGGCAGTCGTTGTTGTTGTTGTTGTTTGTAAAGCTTGTTATTGTTATTGTGAAAGAGAGAGTACGTGCAGATCAGAACTTGCGCTTCTTGTTGGCGGGCTTGCCCTTGCGCTTCTTGATGGAGCTCATGACGGTGGACTCGCCGTCGTTGTCTCCGGTCTGGTCCTCGGCCCCGCGGCG
>NW_004457677.1:71114-72300 GCF_000313135.1 Acanthamoeba castellanii str. Neff | reverse complement strand
AGCATCACGTGCTCCCGCTCCGTAGGGAACATCTCCAGTCTTGAGGCCCGTCAGCTGCTCGATCTTCTGGAAGAACTCGATGTCGTACTGGGTCACCACCGACACCGCACGACCTTCGTTGTGTGTCGTGTGTGTCAGAAAGTGCTGAGTGCGTACACAGGATGAGTGAGACGGTACCGGCCCTCTGGGCTCGCGCGGTTCTTCCGACTCGGTGAATGTAGTCCTTGGGGTTGAGCGGGATGTCGTAGTTGATGATGAGATCGACGGAGGGGATATCGAGACCTCTGCTCGCCACGTCGGTCGCCAGCAGGATGTTGCGGTCACCCGTCTTGAAGGTGTTGAGCGAGCCGATGCGCCTGGACTGGGACATCTTGCCGTGAATCGGGAGAGCCTCGAAGCCCAGATTTCGCAGCATCAGCGCCACACGCTGTGCAGTGTTACACGTGGCCACGAAGACTGGACCACCATTAAAATAAATAAATAGAGAAAAGAAAAGAAAAGAAAGAAGGGAAAGAGCGAGCGTGAGCGCTTTGTCCAGTATTAAATAAATATATAAAAAACTCGTGAGTGTGCTCGGCCGTACCAATGATGGAGTTGCCTACGAATTCGTTCAAGAGGTAGACCAAGTAGCAGTCCTTGAACTTCTCCGGCACAAAGACGTAGTTTTGAAGAAGAGTGTCCACAGTCGAATACCTACGCGTCGGTGTCATGGTTTGTTTTGTTTTGTGGTTAGGCGCACGCTGGATGGAGCTTTCGTGGGTGGGTGGGTGATGGCCATACTTGGAGGAGACGGAGATCTTGACGGGATTCGCGAGCGAGGCGCGTTCGAGCTTCTTGACCTTGCTGGTCATCGTTGCCGAGAACAGATACGTGTGGCGCTCCTATTGCACACAGCGAGAATGTTAGCCCACACCCCGTGCGAGGACACCACACACAACACACACACAACACACAGAGGATAGAAAGGACCTTGGGCAGACAGGCCAAGATTTGATCGATTTCCTCCTCGTAGTCCATGTTGAGCAGGCGGTCGGCTTCGTCGAGCACGAGGTACTTGAGGCTCTTGAGCGAGAAGCCCTTGGTGTTTTGAAGATGGAACAGGAGACGACCGGGCGTCGCGCAGATGATGTGGGGCTGGAGGCAGAGAGCGTGTGTGCTATGTGAGTTGTGCTGTCGATGATTGTAT
>NW_004457677.1:69637-70582 GCF_000313135.1 Acanthamoeba castellanii str. Neff | reverse complement strand
GCGACTCGCGGCGCGAGATCAACGTCATCACCCACGCCTGGACCCTGCCCGACGTCCACTTCACGCCCGAGCTCGAAGTGGAGACGGACGTGGACGTCGGGCTGTTCGGGGCGTCGGGCGTCGAGGAGACCCACATGAACATGCAGGACTCCAAGTTCAACGGCCTCCCGTTCAACCGGATGGAGCGACGAGCCGTCATCATCGTACGCTGAAGTAGTCACTACTCCACTTGCTCCCTTTTTTGCTGGCTCACACGTCGGCCCAACAAACACCACACAGCACTGGCAGAGCTTCTCGCCGCTCAACGCGCAGATACGGCTCAGCGAGAACCGGCCTTGGCACAGCTTCTTCCTCGTGTCCAGGTCTGGCTGGCTTGATAGACCTTTCTCTCTACAGCCCAACCAGCTTGGTGGATGGCTGACGCGTGTGTGGCTCACTCGCGAATGACACACGACACACAGGCATTGGCCGACGTCGCGGCAGTGCGTGTCGTACCACATCGTGATCGAGTCGGACGAGGTCTACAACCGGGCGCACGAGGCCGTGGCGAAGATGAACACGCTGGGCGAGCTGCTCGACTTCTTCCGCACCTTCGGGTCCGGGCACGGCGGCGGCGGGGAGGATCTCGACCAGTGGGACTACGACCCCTTCGCGGCCCTCACCCGGCTCGTCGAGCACTGCCTCGACCAGGTCCACCACCCACAACCACAACCACCCTCACCATCATCTTAGCGCTCGACCGCCTTCTCGATGGGCAGTCTTGTTGTTGTTGTTGTTGTTTGTAAAGCTTGTTATTGTTATTGTGAAAGAGAGAGTACGTGCAGATCAGAACTTGCGCTTCTTGTTGGCGGGCTTGCCCTTGCGCTTCTTGATGGAGCTCATGACGGTGGACTCGCCGTCGTTGTCTCCGGTCTGGTCCTCGGCCCCGCGGCGCTTCTTGCGCGC
>NW_004457677.1:65832-69226 GCF_000313135.1 Acanthamoeba castellanii str. Neff | reverse complement strand
TGTTGAGCGAGCCGATGCGCCTGGACTGGGACATCTTGCCGTGAATCGGGAGAGCCTCGAAGCCCAGATTTCGCAGCATCAGCGCCACTCGCTGCGCAGTGTTACACGTGGCCACGAAGACTGGACCACCATTAAAATAAATAAATAGAGAAAAGAAAGAAAGAAAGAAGGGAAAGAGCGAACGTGAGCGCTTTGTCCAGTATTAAATAAATATAAAAAACTCGTGAGTGTGCTCGGCACGTACCAATGATGGAGTTGCCCACGAATTCGTTCAAGAGGTAGACCAAGTAGCAGTCCTTGAACTTCTCCGGCACAAAGACGTAGTTTTGAAGAAGAGTGTCCACAGTCGAATACCTACGCGTCGGTGTCATTGTTTGTTTTGTGGTTAGGCACACGCTGGATGGAGCTTTCGTGGGTGGGTGGGTGATGGCCATACTTGGAGGAGACGGAGATCTTGACGGGATTCGCGAGCGAGGCGCGCTCGAGCTTCTTGACCTTGCTGGTCATCGTTGCCGAGAACAGATACGTGTGGCGCTCCTATTGCACACAGCGAGAATGTTAGCCCACACCACGTGCGAGGACACCACACACACCCACACAACACACACACACACACCACACACACACACAACACACACACGCGACACACACACGCGACACACACACACACGCGACACACACACGACACACACACACACACACACACAGAGGATAGAAAGGACCTTGGGCAGACAGGCCAGATTTGATCGATTTCCTCCTCGTAGTCCATGTTGAGCAGGCGGTCGGCTTCGTCGAGCACGAGGTACTTGAGGCTCTTGAGCGAGAAGCCCTTGGTGTTTTGAAGATGGAACAGGAGACGACCGGGCGTCGCGCAGATGATGTGGGGCTGGAGGCAGAGAGCGTGTGTGCTATGTGAGTTGTGCTGTCGATGATTGTTATGTACGCGTGTGGAGTTTAAACGGGTGTACCTTCTTGGCCAGGGCGATGGACTGCTCCATTACGTCAACGCCTCCCACGATAACGACAGACCTGGCGCGAATGACTGAGCCCAGAGCTTCAAACTGCTCGGCGATCTGAATGGCCAACTCTCTGTGTTGCAAGCACAAACCGTGAGGTAATTTAGATTGATGAAGGGATGTATAAGCAAGTGTTGTGTAGAGGTATAATCTTGAAGGATCAAACGCACCTGGTGGGCGAGAGCACCACAGCAAAGAGGGGCTGGGGTTTTTGCAGCAGAGCCTGGAGGATGGGAATGGCAAAGGCACCAGTCTTACCACTGCCTGTTTGCGCCAGACCGATGATGTCCTTGCCTGGAGAATCGCATAATGACAGATTAAAAATCGCAATTATAAAATCGGAAATCGCAACAAAACAAACCAGCTTACCCTGGATAGCGAGGGGGATGGTCTCCTTCTGGATTTCGGACGGCTTGGACCAACCCAGCATCGTGCAGGAATCGCAAATCTCAGGAATGACGCCCAAATCGGCGAACGTTACATCCTTGACAGGTTCGGCCGGTGCGGCATCCTCTTTCTTCGCGACTTCAAGGCTCTCCTCATTCAACAACTCCTCCTCTTCCTTCTGCTCCTTCTCCACATCCTTGGTCTTTTGCTGCTGCGCCTCCTTTTCCTTGCCCTGCTGTGCCGCAGGCTTGTTGGTGATTTCCGATTTCTTCTTGGCTGCGGCGATTGTCGCTTTAACCTTGGCGGCGGCCTTCTGCGCGCCTCTCTTCCTCTTGTTTGCCGGCGACGTAGCTTCCATTCTTGAGATGCGAGGCTGCGATGGAGTTTGGAATTGAATGCAACACAACAAAGCCAAAAGAAAAGAAGGCAGTATTTTTCGGTTCTGCTATTCTTCTCTGCGGCCACCGCTCTGGAATTTCACAGCACACCACCAAATATTTCACATTTCTACCTACTCCAGGCGGTCCGGCGCTAAGAATGGAAACATTTGACGCATTTAAAATACTCATGGATGGAATGCGTTGAAAGCAATCTTTATTTTCTTTAGCGAAGCTCCGCGACAGAAGAGATTGAAGAGGATTGAGGTGCGTCCTTGAAGGATCAACACATTGGACGAGTAGTTCTGCTTCCCGGCGAGCATCCTTCCTTCCACAAGAAGAAACAGGCGAACTCAATCTTCTTCGATAGAATTATTACGCGATAATGGCGGAGAAGAAGGCTAGAAAGGCTGTTGTGGAGGCGCTCGGCGCTTCGCTCTCCAAGGTAGATGATCCTGTGATCGACTACCTCGTTGGTACGATTTCGCTCTTCTCTGTACATGCAGCCTTCATTCATCAAATCTCACTCACTCGCCACGTGCGCAGGCATTTTGGCCGACTACACCGCCAGTGATGGCGAAACGTTCAAGGACGCGGTGGCCCCTCTCCTGGCCGACACCATCGAATCCGAAACCGAATTGGACGACATCTGCACCAAGATGCACTCGCTCATGTTCGGTACTGGCAACGTCAAGGAGGTGCGCCAGGCCTAAATTATTTATATTTTTATTTATGCCGTGTATTCCTTATTATTCTTGTTATTCTTGTTTATTACGATAATCTCTTTTTGCAAGTACCATTTATTTGTGTTATGATATTTATTCATTTGTTTATTGATTTACACCTCCCACAGGCACACAGGGAAGCGCCGCTGCGGCTGCTGGACGCGCCTATCACGATTGGCAATGCCATCCCGCAGGGAGAGGAGGCCCAGATGTCGCTGTTCGTGTACCAGCCCAAGCTGGGCCGCAACAAGAACGCCAAGACCGAGTTCGTCGATCGGTCGGACGAGGCCGAGCGCAAGCGCAACAAGCGCGAGGAGAAGAAGAAGCGCGAGCTGCAGGCCGAGATGAGGCGTCAGCGCGAGAAGCAGCTGGCCAAGCGCGACCAGGCCTTCATCACCCCCTCGCGCCGCTCCTCCGACCGCTCGCTGGTCAAGGACCTCCACCTCACCAAGTTCGACATCTCCATGGGCAGCCGCGTGCTCATCACCGATGGCGGGATCACCCTCCTCTACGGCAGGTACCTGAGCTTCACCCATGCGTGTGTGTCGCGAGCGCCGAGGCGTGTGAGCTCACACGTATGATCGCATTACGTGTGGTGCAGGCGCTACGGTCTGGTGGGCCGCAACGGAATGGGCAAGACCACCCTCCTGCGAGCAATCGCCGACAGAGAGCTCGCTGGCATTCCCGCACACCTTCAGATCCTGCACGTCGAGCAGGAGGTACGCGCCGCCTCATAGCTTCATACCAAGCATTCCTTTCCTTCCTGACCCGCGCCATCGACTCACACCTCTTCGTTTTCGTTCTTTCTCTTTCGCTTTGTTTTTCTCGTTCTTTCGCTTTCTTTCTTTTGGCGGTTCACACCATGATCAGGCCGTGGGCAATGACCTCG
>NW_004457677.1:63472-64444 GCF_000313135.1 Acanthamoeba castellanii str. Neff | reverse complement strand
CCCCGTGAAGTGCCCAAGTGGTAATATACAATTGACAACTCCATCTACCCAATTCTTTTTTCTTTTTTTAAACCCCTCTCTTCATTCAATCCTCAACATCCAACGGGCCCGTCGAGCGGCACACGCAGAGAAGGAGCCAGGTGAGGAGTCAGGTGCCCCACGCTAACCCCGCCGCCCAAGGAGGTGAGGAACTGACTGACGCGAGGTAGCGTTCACCAGAAACCTGAAACTCCCTGCTACCAGGTACGGCCGAACTGGGTAACATGTCGACCTTGTGATTGGCTTGCGGGATTCGTCGGAATCTGTTTGGGTGAACTGAGACCAAGCCTCTGATCGCCATGGCCTCTCACCGAGTCGCTGGGGTGAACAACAACACACCCGCCCATCACACTTCGTGCTCAGTCGCCATCAACGCGTTACCCGTCCGCGTGGACAACCCCTTCGCCCGACGGCGTAGAGTGCAGCAAGCTCCGGGCCGACCGCGCCTACTCGGCGGTGGGTGATCTGTCCAAGTTCCAGATCACGAGCTTGAACTTCCTCGACGGCCAAGTCCTCAAGCTGTGGGACGTCACCAACTACACAACTGCGACGGCGACGTACTCGCCGTCAACGACTTTGGTACTCATATTTATCATCTTTATCACGATTTATTTATCACGTTATTTATCTCTTCCTTTATCTCAACAGTTCCAACGGACGGCAAGGTGTGCTCTGGTCGGACAAGACCCAGTGCCCCGAGTTCGAGAATTCGTTTACCTACGCCCCGGTCGACGCCGCGAGCGCTGAGAACTCGGTGCGTCGGACTTCTCGATGGTGCCGGCGAGCCCCGAGGTGCGCATCAAGCTCGACGACCTCCAGATCAAGTTCGAGGTGACCGCTGCCTACGTGCGCAACCAGACCGGATGGTGTACGTTGTTGATTGCCTTCATCGTCGTCTTCTTCTTCTTGGCCGCTGAGTGCTCACCCAACTAG
>NW_004457677.1:48906-63451 GCF_000313135.1 Acanthamoeba castellanii str. Neff | reverse complement strand
CGTCCGGCTGTTCCTTCTCCTTCTCCTTCTTCTTGTGCTGCGCCGGCTTCTTGTTGTGCTGCGGCTCCTCCTCCTCTCCCTCGCCGTCGGCCGACTGTTCCTTCTCCTTCTTCTTTTGCGCCGGCTCCTTGTTGTGCTGCGGCTCCTCCTCGCTCTCATCGTCGTTGTCCGATTGCTCCTTGTCCTTCTCCTTCTTCTTTTGCTGCGCCGGCTTCTTGTTGTGTTGGCCGTTCTGTTGCTGTTGTTTGGCGGCGCGGGCCTTGGCGCGGGCCTTCTCCATGTCGGCGAAGAGCTCGGCGCGGCGTTCGAATTCCTTCATGCGGCGCGTCTTGCCCTCCTCGAACTTGTCGCGCATGCGCTCGCGCACCTGCATGAGCTCCTGCGTCCACCGCCGCTCGTCCTCCTCCCACTTCTCGTACACGCGATCCTTGGCCTTCTGGTGCTTGAAGAACACGCCCTCCTCCCTGTCCTCCGGGGACTGCGCATTGTTCACACCAACCCAAGTGAGCTCATGGCACACGCACACACCGCACACGACACACACACACACACGGCACACGCACACGCACCTCTTTGGTCTTCTTGACGTATTGGGGAGAGTCTTCGTCGACGACGAGGAAGGTCCAGAACTTCTCCAGCGACTCAGTGCATTCGGGCATCTGGCCGTTCTCCTTGATCTCCTCCGTGAGCTTGGCCAACAGAGTCTTCTTGTACCGCACGAACCCGTGCTCGCCCAGGGCCATCAGAATTCGACCTGCCACGCGAGCAGTTAGCGCACGCACACGCACGCACCACCGCACACGCCAACCGCACGCACGGGGGAAAGGGTACTGATGCGGAGGTTGTTGTGGGAGCAGTAGTTGAGATTGAGGAAGCGCTCCTCGTATTCGTCGGTTCGCTCGAGCTCGCCCGTCTCGTAGTCCACTATCCGGAAGCCGTAGAAATTCAGCATCAACCTGTTGTGTGTGTCGTGCCGTGTCGTGTCGCGTTAACGATACGATCTGAGTGTGCTGCACACACGACACACGACACACGACACACGACACACGACACACGACACAGACACACACACGGCGTTTTGAGGGCGTACTTGTAGGAACGCAGGAAGCGCACGTTGCACTCCAACGTCCTTCGCATCTTCCTGGCTTCCTCCTTGAGCAGGCGGTAGGACCCAAAGTTCATGCCCTGGCCCTCGAATATCGCAAACAACCACTGAATGTAGCTGGATTGGCAGGTCATGCACCACGGCGTGCGCTGAGTAAGTGCGGTGCACGGTACAGCACAGAAGAGAAGAGAAGAAGAGAAGGTGACGTGGCACACAGGAACGAGGGAGGGTGGGTGGGGGGGTACCCGTGGTGGGATTCGAGGTGGTCATAGTCCCAGAACCACTCCAGGTGGACCTGGTCGATCCAATTGCCGTCCGGCACGCTCTGCAGCCGCCCCGTGTAGAACAGCTACACAAAGATATTGTGAATATTTTGTTATATAATATTAAAAATAAAAAATGTTGAATATATATTCTGCTTGATTTTTTTCATTAATCTGACAACTGTCATTTAAATAGTATTTAATACATAATAAAAGGAGGAGGGGGTACGTGGTTGGGTTCGCTCATCCAGGACAGGCCGGTGACTGCGCGGAGGAAGGTGCGTTCCCAGGTGGTGGGCGGCAGCTGGTCCTTCTTCTTTTTCTTGTACACCGTGGGCTTCTTTGGCGGCTGTTGCTTGTTGCCGCCACCGCTCTGGGCCTGGGCCGGCTTCTTGGCAGCCGCCAGCCTTCTTCTCTGGTGCGTCCATCTCGTTGCTGCTCAAGCGACAACCTGCAGATTCAAACCAAGAGGGCAACACTTGTTCGGCGAAAGCCGTTCGCAACCCTGTTTTGATTTTATTTCAAATAAGTGATAAATAAACAAAAAAAGTAACAAAGGGAAAAAGAAAAGAAGCGGAGGCAAGTTGGGCAATCTCGATTTCCATCTCTACATTTTACTTAAATCACTTGAAGAAGAAAGAAGGAGGGATGTCGAGCGCAGTCCTGTTGCACCAGCTGCAAGTTCTCGAACAGCAGCGAAATGGATCTTCATCATCTGCAGCGACCGGCGGCAAACGTAAACGAGCATCTTCTTCTTCATCTTCATCTTCACTCGCTGCGGGGGCCAGCGGGCTCGTAAACAAGATGGGAGGAACACCAAATGACAAGAAGAAGAAGGCGAAGAGCGGTGAAGCCGAGGAAGACGTGAGGGCCAAGCGATTCAAGGCGGCACTCGAGCAATTGGCGGCACAGGGGACCCCGAACAAGGGGCGGGGGCGACAACGGGTGAATGGAATGCAGAAGACTGATGCGCTGGTGGCGGCCGTGCGAAAGGCCAACGCGAGGCAGCAGGCCAACCGGACCCGCCCCAATCTCGCACGCCTTCGAACTACGGACAGGATGACCGCCAAATCGAGCAAATCGTCCATGAAATCGGTTCTCTCGCTGAGCGGACGGGCTGCCAGGAAGAAGAAGGAACCTAAGTGGCATATTCAGAAGGAAAGCAAGGAGCCCCGTGAAGTGCCCAAGTGGTAATATACAATTGACAACTCCATCTAGACCCAATTCTTTTTTCTTTTTTTATGCCCCCTCTCTTCATTCAATCGTTAACATCCAACGGACCCGTCGAGCGGCACACGCAGAGAAGGAGTCAGGTGCCCCACGCTAACCCCGCCGCCCCAAGGAGGTGAGTGTAGATATATATATCCACGTTTTGCGTGATTGGCTGGCGGGCGCTGCTATGCAGCGGGATTCGTCGGAATCTGTTTGGGTGAGCTGAGACCAAGCCTAAGCCTCTGATCGCCATGACCACTCACCGAGTCGCTGGGGTGAGCCACACCCGCCCATCACACTTCGTGCTCAGCCGCCATCACCGCGTGGACAACCCTTCGCCCGACGGCGACGGCGTAGAGTTCATCAAGCTTCGGGCCGACCCCGCGGACCGGGCGGTGGGCGATCTGTCCAAGTTCCAGATCACGAGCTTGAACTTCCTCGACGGCCAAGTCCTCAAGCTGTGGGACGTCACCAACTACACAACTGCGACGGCGACGTACTCGCCGTCAACGACTTGGGTACACTTCTTAAATCAGATTTATCATCTTTATCAATTTCAAGTACGATTTGTGTCTCTTTCTTTATCTCAACAGTTCCAGCTGGTTGCTCGTTGATATGTACATCAAATTTAAATACATGCACAGACTCTCAAGTGGCAGAGTCGTCGTTCTCGCCGTCATCGTTCTCGTCATCGAGCACAAACTTGACATTGCTTCGATTCTTGCGCATGCGGGTGGTCGGCGGGAACGGCTGAGGCGAGGGCGAGCGGTGGTCCCCGATGGGCGAAGACGACGAAGTCGAAGGCGACGACGACGATGATGATGAAAAGGCCATGGCCAGCTGGCGCGATTGGCCGCTGAGTGCTCACCCAACTAGTTTTGTTGTTTGCACAGTCATCGACTTCTTCCCCTTCAACGCCGCGGCACGACAGGGCGGGCCAGGCGATGGTGCACAACGGCTTCGGGATCAACGCGCTGCCCCTGGCGTCGGTGGTCACAGGGGAAGAGGCCCACACTTCTTCCACCTGGTGTCGGAGGTGAGCCAGGCGCCGCAGGCCAAGCGCCTCAGCTCCAGCGCAGGGGTCAAAGTGAAGGAGGCATCGTGGCCAAGAAGCGCAGCATCTCCACCGGCAACGGCGCGGCCATGGGCAGCTTCACGGTCATCGCCGAGTCGGCAGGCGCCGCATCGCGTCTGTCGGCGGACTGGATGCCTCTCTTCTTGTAATTCTTGTAATTCTGACTCACGCTGTCACACCTTCCTTCATAGCAATGTTGCTCGTTGATATGTACATCAAATTTAAATACATGCACAGACTCTCAAGTGGCAGAGGCGTCGTTCTCGCCGTCATCGTTCTCGTCATCGAGCACAAACTTGACATTGCTTCGATTCTTGCGCATGCGGGTGGTCGGCGGGAACGGCTGAGGCGAGGGCGAGCGGTGGTCCCCGACGGGCGAAGACGACGAAGTCGAAGGCGACGACGATGATGATGAAAAGGCCATGGCCAGCTGGCGCGATTGGGATGGCGACGAGAAGGACGTGGTGGGCGACGAGAAGGAGGGCGTGGGTGAGGCCGACGCAAAGGCCGACAGCGGCGTGGGCGTCGAGATCTTGCGGCCGCTGCGGCTCGGGTTGCGCGTGTGGCGCGACACGAACGAGTTGTTGCGGGTCATCATCGCGGGCGTGTTGCCGCTTCCGGCACCGCCGCCGCTTCCATTCAGGCCAGCCGACTGAGAAGACGACGTGGACGAAAGCGTCGCCTCGCGTCCGCCCTTGTGGAGATTGAACAGCGACGGCACCTCCTTCTCACTGTCACCACGACACACACGACCCACGACACACCACACGACACGCACACGACACATACACGAAGGGTGAGTACAGACCCAAGGCAAGTGTGGGCTGGTGGGGAGGAGCGCGAGTCGCACCCGTCGTTCATGCCCTTGAGGCAGGCGGTGATGTAGAGGAGGTTGGCGAAGATGGTGAAGTAGGAGGTCCACGGGACGGTGTCGGTGAAGAAGGCCAGGTAGACCGAGTAGCAGGTGCTGGCGATGAGGCCGGCCCAGCGGCGGGCGCCCTTGCGGGTGATGAGGTAGGACGAGAGGAGGAACACCCACGAGTGGCGGATGGCGAACATGTAGCCCTTGGTGAAGAGCTTGTTGAAGGTGGCCCGCTTGCTGAGCCGGCCGCCCCCGATGATGGCCTGCCGCACGAGCGACTGCTTGGTGCGGCGCAGCAGCGGCGCGGCCGCACGCGTAGCGACGGCGGCTGGTGATGTAGAAGATGAGGATGAAAAAGGAGAAGATGAAGATGCTGAAGATGAGCGCAGCCAGCCCTGGATGAGATCGGCCTTGTGGCGCTTGACGAAGAGGATGAAGCGCGACCAGAAGATCCACGCACCCAAGCTGGCGTTGGCCACGACGGCCATGCGACGCGAGTAGCGTAACGACCACTGGTGGTTCTCCTCCTCGAACTCGAGCACCTGGAGCTTGAGCCGTTCGAACTCGATGCGCAGGTCGTCCATGCCGCGCTCGAGGCTCTCAATCTGCCGCTGGTGCTGGGCCAGGCCGTCGCCGGTGAGCACGACGGTCGATGCATTCCGCTTGAGCTTGTAGCCGCCTCCCTCTAGCTCGCCCTCGCCCACCTCGACGAAGCCGAAGCTCTGCTCGTACTCGACCACCTGCGGCTGGTTGCCCACGTTGGGCGAGGACGCTGAAGATGGAAGGGCCGACGTCGAAGCGGCGAAGGATGAAGATGGAGGGGGCGACGAGTGCGGCGATGCCGCAGGAGATGGGTGGCGAGGGGGCGAGGGCGGGTAGCCATAGGGCACTCCCTGCGGTTGTTGGGTGAGCGTGGCCGGATCGCCCCACGCTGGCGGCACCTGATGGTCGGCCATGCCTCCTTTGTTGCTTGTTTATTTTCTTTATTATTTTCTTATTGATTTTCGAAGCTAAGGCGAACACGAGGTGTTGTGGGTGATGAGCATTAACGAAATAAATATTAGGTGGGAGACTAATCTACAAGGTGCGAGCGGTTGGGGCTGAGGTGCAGGATGTCGAGGGTGCGCCACTGCGGCGCCTTGAGCGGAACTTTGATGGTCAGCACCCCGTGGCTGTACCTCTGCGTGGGTTGTGGGGGGTGGAGACGAAAAGGGGAAAGAGAGCCCGTGATCAGACACTGATGATGACCGGGACGATGATGGTTGCATACCTGCTCAGTATGAGCGATGTCGGCGTTCGGGGGCAGGACCACCTGAAGCGAAAAGGGACCCTCTGGTCGCTGCACCAACAGATTCTCCAGCGTGCTCTCGCTCTCGGGCGAAAGCAGCGAATGTCGATTCTTCCGCTCGCCCTGCACCAGCGACACCGCGATCACCGCGTCAGCCAACCCACTGCGCCTGGGGCGCAAAAGAAGGTGGAAGGGAGAAGGAGGGAGAGACCTTGATCACGAGTTTGTTGCCGTCGGTCTTCACAGAGAGGTCCGTCTCCGGGGCCACTCCGGGCAAGTCGATCTGGATGACGTAGGCCTCGACCGTTTTGTGCATGTCTGCAGAGAACGAAGAGCGAAGAACGAAAAATGAAGAGCGAAGAGCGAAAAGCAAAGAGTCAGCGCTGTTCAGTAAATTACGGACTCGTGAGAGCCGCGACGGAGGGTGGTGGCGGCTGCGCACCTGTTTTAATCCAGGGGATGTCGCAGGAGAGTTCGACTCCATCGGGGAAGCTGTGCACGTGCTTTGGTGGATCGTCCGTGGGCCGATGTCGCTTCGGTGTCGCTCCACCCTGCTCCTTCTGCACACGGACACGACACGCTTTCGCCAGTTAGCCACCCGCCAATCGGCCTCGACCGAGTGGGAAGAGAGGTGCAGATGGCGCCACCTTTCGCTTGCTGCCCTTGGTGAGGCTGGGAATGTTCTCCATGATCTGGAGCCGATTCTTCTTGAACCACGCCATATCGGCCTCCAGCTGCTCCGCGCTCCAATCCACATTATTGTCCACACAGCACGTGGCCAGCTTCTGCATGAACGGCGTGTCCATTCCTGCACGTTGCAGTGACCAGGAAGGCAGACGTCAGCTCAATACAACACACACACACACACACCAACTGGGTGGTACCTTCGTTGGCTGTGGGCTGAATCATTTCCACATTGGCATAGGCGGGCATCGTGCCCTCCTTGCTGCTGTTGGGCTTTCGTCTCTTCATCAGCGTTCCTGCACACGACACACGCAACACGACACGCACGACACCTGAGTCACGGTGGACATTGCGCCTTGCTGCGCCAATTGAGAGCGCGAGCGCACCATCGGGGTTGGTTCGGAGCTTGGGCTTGCGTCCCGGCCTGCCTTGCGCCTTCTGCACGAACTGCTCGGGGTGGGCCACCTTCAGGGGCTCCAGGTCCTCCTCGATCCACTGGTTGATCTTCCGGCCGAGGTAATTGTCCCGCAGGTGGTACTGCGGCAACAGCTTTCGATAGTAGAGTGCCCACCACTTGTCCTTCACTTCCTTGTGTCCCGGCTTCACTCTGTCCGGTGTGCGTGTGCGTGCGGTGGTGCGTGTGTCGCGTGAGTCGTGTGGTGAGGCAACGGAGCTGGTGTGTGTTACCTGAACCAGGTCCTGTAGGCCCATCGGGCAATCTCCTCCCGCTCCCGCAGCGAAACGAATCGCGTTCCGTCTTTCCCGATGCTCTCCTCGCCTTCGCCCGCCTCCTCCCCGCCGGCCTCTGCTGCTCCCCTCGCGCCGTGCGTGGTCGTCGTTGTCGTCACTGGTGTATCTGCGGTGGGAAAACAAGTTCAAAAATTAAAAGATATATAACCCCGAAACAGTCACTACACTCACGATCTGCACATTTTCTCCAAAACAGGTTCGGTTGCAGATCACCCAGTCCGAGATTCAGATTGCGCGAGTTTGCTGGTTGGAGCGTACCTGGCTCATCTTCGTCTTCGTCATCTATCGGTGGTGGTGGGAATTGTTGGTGCTGCTGGTGAAGTTGGTGCTGGTGGGGTGATCGGTGCTGAGTGTGGTGTTGATGCGCCGGCGGCGGTTGGTGGTGCTGGTGGTAGTGGTGGCCATAGGCCTGGGCCATGGCGAAGCCACCGCCGCTGCTGCCGAGACCCGGTCTGGTTACAGGGCAAGGTCAAAGAAGGAAAGTCAGCGGAAGGTCGGAACACGTTTGCCAAATTAAAAGTTGTCCAATCAGAGAAGTAACCTGACATTAAAACAGGTTCCTAGATGTTGCCGAGATACGGCAAGCTCCATCGATCGAGAAAAAGAACGAGTGACCACGTAAGAAAGGAGGAATATCACGTACGGCATGGAGTAGATGAGGTGTTGGGCGTCCGCACTGTGGCGTATCAGCGAGGCCTGTAGTGTCGTTTTTTGTGTTGTTTTGTTTTTTTTTGAGTGTAGGTGCGTTGGTGCGGCGTAGTGAGATGGTTGTCAAGAAAAGGGGGTACCTGGTGCGAGTCAGTGAGCCCGTCATGCAGCTGCACAGGTCCGGAAGAGGTGAGCGGATCCTACGGCATTTTGAAATCAAAAACGAAAAGAAGAACGGTTAGTGCGCAAGCACACACGCGCGGTACGCCCGGGCTCTCGAACCGGAGAACACGAACGACCGCACACAAACCACAGCATCTTTTGGCCAGGCAACACACACCCTGGTGCGACGTACGTCGAGGTGGTCCGGCTCGGAGTGGTGCACGCCCACCGACATGGAGGATTCGTGCAGGCTGTGCTGCTGGTGCGGCATGCCGCCGCCGCCGAGATGATGCATGAGCGGGTGATGATGTCGCGAGGAGGACAGGGCGAGGTGCTGTTGATGCTGCATCGAGAGCTGCTGCTGCTGTTGCTGGATGTGATGCGGAAGCGGCGGAGAGGACAGATGGCGAGGCAGCTGGGGTTGGGGCGACAGCGTCAGGTGGTGGTGCGCGTGACTGTGCAAAAGGCCCGCTTGCAGCTGCCCGCTTCCGTCGCCGCCTTTACACAAACCACAAAGAGAAGATTAAACAGATGAAAACAATAAAATCGATCGTAAGTGTGCCCATCATCAATCAAAGAACGACTTGAAAAGCATCAATCATAAATCTGATGCCAAACGCAAAGAGATGAACAAATGCGCTGCGGCTGCAGTCGTACCCGGTGATAGGTCTCCGCCGGAGACAGTCCTCCGAAGGGGTGGCGGCCCTCGCCCTGGCCCCTGCTGCTGCCGGTCGCCCAAGCCGCCACTTCCTCCGCCGCCCTCCATGCTCAAGCGGCCCGGAAGGGTAGTGGGCTCGGACCTCGTCTAACAGAAGAGGGAGAAGACGGGGAAGAAGAACAAGAGGGACAGGGAGAGAGGAAAGAGAGAAGAGCGTGCATGTCCCCCCAACTGTGGCGTGTTTGGGGGTGGTTGGTCTGCCGCGGCGCACACGCCCCCCAACCTGATGTCTCCCCCATTTCCTCCCCAAACCGACACAACTTGGGGAGCTATCTGCCGTCGGTTGCGGGATTTTAGGGGGCACGCTAAAATGTCGACAATTATCGTTGCTGGGCATTGGCCAACGGACAGCTCGTTGTTGGGCATGCGAGTGCGCTGGTGGACGGACCACCTGCCTCTCTTGAGCCCGGGGCCTCTGCGCCACAGACGGACACACGAAAACTTGTTTGGGCCGTGTTGCGCGGCAGAACTAGTTGTTCATATCCAACGGGAGCTCATCCACTCTCCGCACTAACGCCACGCAACCAACACAACACAACCGCAACCGCAACCGCAACTTCTCCGGTTGTATCAACACCTCTGGATCGCTTGACCAACCCGCGTGCCGCATCCATCTGCCGCACCGAGAACCAAAGGCAAGAAAGAGTGCGCGTGCGGTCGTGCATGTGGTAGTGTGCGTGTGGTGGTCTTTGTGAACACAGGGCCACACGGCTTCACGTCCCGTGGGCGCTGAGGATCGCGCGGCAGGGGTGGCACAGCGGCTGCACCACGCCGGGCACGAAGCCTGACTTGCCATGGGGCGAGAACAGGCGCAGCAGCTGCGGCGGTCCATCGTGGCGAAGGAGTTTGTGGATGCACCCGCGCTTCTTCCACCGCTGGCACAGCACGCGACCGCACAGCACGCAGTGGGGGCACATCTCCCTCTCGTCCAACCGCGTGATGCTTTCCTTGCAGGAACCGCAGTTCATAACATCTGCTCGCACGGTGCGTGTGCGTGTGCGTGTGCGTGTGCGTGTGCGTGTGCGTGTGCGTGCGGTCAGAATAGAGCTCGGATAGGAATGTGGGCACTGCAGCCGTACTCGAGTCGGGTGTGGCGATCATCCGAGCGCAGACGGCCTCGAGGAGCTCCAGAGACAGGGCCGCCACCCGGCCCGTGCCAATCTTCTTTGGGCGGAGCTGCTTGAGCAAGAAGGCGATGCACAGCTGCTTGAGCTGCTCGCTGGCGAAGGTGGTGGCCATGCCCCACAGATCGTTCACGTTGTCCAGGTCGAGCCCGCGCTCGATCATCCGCTCACACGGCCGCACCAGAGCGTCCATACCGAACTCGTTGCCGACCACGAAGAGCTCCACCACCTGTTCAGGGTCGATTTCGCCCACGAACCCGCTGTAGTGATACCGCACAACTTGGCGGAAGACCTCGGGCCGCAGCCCCGCGATCGGCACACGGCGCTGAGTTGCTTCCTTGAGGCCCGTGAGAAACATCGCACGGAAGTAGTCGCTGCGCGGAGCCAGCAGACACTTGTGGGCCACGATCTCTATCGCCACTGGATGTTCGTTCGCCTGAGCCTCTTCGCTTTCGATCTTTTCGTCGGCGTGGGCGTCTTCGTTCTTTTGCATCTCCTTGTCGCCACTTTCGTTCTTCGCGACTTCATCGTAGCCGGCACCATCGTCAGCAGTCGCGGCGGACGGCGTCACGATGAAGGAGAGGTCGGAGAAAAGTGGCTGTTCGAAAGCCGCGAGGAGGTCTGACGCCAGCGTGTTGCTCACCGGGGATGGCGCGTCGAGCGCGGCGGCCGCGGCCAGGCGAGGGAACGCCACCATCTTCTCCAGGAGGTCCTCCAGCGGCTTTGTCGCATAGAGCCGGGCCAAGTGGAGCAGCTGGCCCACCACGTCCTCAACGTCCGAGTCCGAATCATCGCCGACGGCGAGCTTTTGGCGCCGGTGGAGCACGAAGAGCGTGGCCGGCAGCGGCGGCAGCGTGTCGCAGTAGAGGTACTGCAGGAACGCCCGAACCGCGCGGGGAGTCGCCCAAGGCGGCAGGCAAAGAGTGGTGCGCGCCGCCGGGTCGGCGGCAGTGGCGCGCTCCTGGGGCCGCCTCTAGGTCCACGAGCTCGGCGCTGAGACTGTCGCTGCGCATGGCCAGCACGACGCGGTGGGCGTGTATCGCGCTGCCGTCGCCCAGCCGAAGCAGGAGATCGCTGCACTCGTCTCGGTCGATGAGCGCACTCAGGGCCAGCCAGGAGTTGGGGTCGACCGCCCGGCTGATCCTTGCCCTCAGGCCCGCGAGTGACGGCGACAGCGGCCCTTTGTTTGTCGTCGACAGTGACACGTCAGCAAATTCACCGGAGGCACTGTCCAGTGTTTGGGGAGTAGTGGGGAGGGTGGTTACGGTACCGCGCCAGGCGGCAATGTATTGGGCGCCGCAGGCGATCTGAGTGATGCCTTTGCCGGCGGGCAGCACGACGCGGGGTATGGGGATCCGTTCCAGAAGCATGCCGCAGGCGAACACTCGGCCGTCAGCTGGAAAGAGTACCATCAGAGTCAGGCCGATGTGTCACAACATGACCAGGAGAGCTTCACGTAAGCGTGGCGTGGTGTGGTACCCGACAAAGCGACTGTGAGGCCGGTGCCGCAGGCGACCGCGATGATGCCTTGTCCGCTGAGGTGGAGGTTGCTGGTGGGCGCCGACAGGAACGACTCGCCCTCGATCCCCAGCTGCGACTCCTCATTCGAGCCCCACACCACCACATCGCCCGTATCTGTGCATAACAAAAGAGATAAGAGACGTCATTCTTTGTCGTCTTCATTCTTCTGCCCTTTTCGTTCTTTTGCGGTACGAAGGGGGGGGGTCATGCACCGATGAGGGCCACGGTGTGGTAGCTGCCGCAGGCGATGTAGAGGACCTTCATGCCAAGACAGGCCTGCACGAGCTGCGGCCTATTGACCGAGGACTCGTTGCAGTGGCCCAGCTGGCCCGACAACCCGTTGCCCCACGTGTAAACCGTGCCGGCGTCGGTGAGCGCGACCGAGTGCGACTCGCCGCACGCGATCTGCACCACCTTGAACCCGTCGAGCCCGATGACGGGGTGCGGTCCAGGTCCATGAAGCACCGAGTCGCCCAGGCCCAGCTGCCCATCGCCGTTCTTGCCCGAGCTGAACACATGGCCCTGGGCTGATGAGCGATCGGCGGTCAGGCTTCGATCCGATTTCAAGCAAGCACCACTTCACACTGCAATCGACGTACACGTGAGTACGAGGCTGTGACGGTCGCCGGTGGCCACCTGCACCACGTCCAGGCCCTGCAGCGACTCCACCAGCCGGGGCTGTTCGACGCAACGCGCATTGAAGAAGAGCTGCCCCTGGGTACCTGCCCACGCACGCATGTGAGTCGTCAATTCACATCAATGCTGCGCAGGTGGTGCTGTGGTACTCTCGCCCCAGCAGTAGACCTGTGTGTCGCCCGCTTCCGACGAGCCAGAAGATGGTGAAGAAGAGGCGCTACTACAGAGAAGAAATCGGTGGTTGTAGCCGTTGCCGGACGCGAGCTCGAAGGCCCTCCCCACAGCAGGCTGGGGCAGCTTGACCTCTTCCGGGCGCGCCACCACCCGTCGACCTTCGTCGTGCGCCAGCTCGACCCCCACATTCGAGCCGCACGCGAACACCCTTCCGCACCCTAACCTCCGCACAAATAGCGCGGTGTGAGCAATACCAAGTGTCGGGGGCAACGCACGAGGTGTCTGGGGCACACACCGGTGAGGAAGAGGGTGTGCCGCTTGGTGCACACGATCTGTCGGAGCTGCAGGCCGTCTAGCGCGGGGTTGCGCAGGAGGGTGGGGCGCGCCGAGTCGGCCGCCCCGTCCTCGTCGTAGTAGTCATCGTCGTCGTCTTCGCCGCCCATGCCCAGCGCGCCCCAGCCGCCAGAGCCCCACAGGTAGACGTACGAGGGCTGCTCCATCGAGAATACAAACGGGTTGGCCTCAAAGTCGTCGCTGTCCTGGTGTTGCGCGGCCGACAGGGTGAGCATCTCGCCTTGTGTTGCCTGGGCGGGCGAAGGGGTTCTGAGCTGCAGCTCATCATCTTCAAGCTGCGTCTTGCTATCCTCCACCCTCTTCATTTTGTGCACTTTCGGGGCAAGAAAGAAAGGGCGCGGGCAACTTGCTTCCTTTGGCTCCTGTTTGGGTTAAATCAGGCGTTCAGTTGTGGGTGAGTATTACATGAAATCTGACCATCACGCCCTTTTCTCACATTGGTGGCAGTGGGCACCATCCTAAGTCCTGAAGCACTTAGAATATGGGGCACCAGGAGGGGTGTCCCATGCTGCTTCCCAGTTGGGCCTTGCCAGGCAGTTCCCATGGGAGGGGCAAGGGCTGACAGTGGGCCACAATCCCATTCTTTACAAAGTGACCTCTGACATCCTTGTTCTGGCCCTATGAGAAAGCAATATTCACACTTGCTTGGTGTTGTTTTTCGCCCCCTCAGGTTCTCACGCCATTCACTTTTCCAACATGCACATGTGTGCTGGCTTCCTGGGTTGGCAAGCATGACAAGGGCCCTTCCCACAGAATCTTGATCTAGTGGGGCTGAATGCTCTGTACAAAAGTTGTTGTGGAGGTGCCTTGCCACAACCACCATTTTCTCCATCAACGGGATTGTGTGGCCCTTGGTTTCATTTTTAAAACCAGGAGCAGATCAATACACAATACATAAATCACTGGATTTCGTACAGGAGGATTCAAGGCAGGGGGCATCTCACGGTGCTTGCCTCTTCCTCCGCTTTCTCTTGTCCTCGAGCCCGCTCTCTTCTTCGTCGCCGCCGCCAACCGCAACGCTCGCCTTACGCTCCTGCTCGTCGGCGCGCTTCCGCCTCTTTGCCTCCTCTTCCGCTTTCGCTTTCGTGTCCTTCTCCGTGGCTTCCGCGAGGGACAGAGCGATGGCCCGCTTGAGCTCTTCATCTTCGTCATCAGCACTGTCCTCCTTGGCCTCCCGATTGCCGTTCGTCCTCCCGTCCTCCCTCGCGGGCTTCGTTACCGTCACCGTTCGCGTGGCCGCCCTCGCATCTTCATCTACTCTTCGGCTTTGCGTCGTCTTGCGCTCCTCTTCGTCGCGCTTATGAGGTTCCGCCGAAGCCGCACCGTTGGTGCTGCTGTTGGCCAGATCGCCGAAGAAGCTGAGATTGAGGATGTCATCGCTGTCCTCCGCCGCGTTGCTGCACGCGTCCATCGCGTCGTCGAAGTTGTAGGGCTTCTTCGTTTTCTTCTCCTTCTTCTCCTCTTCGCTGTTGTCATGACGTCCATCGTCACGCGATCCCTCTCTTCCTCTTCGTCGGCTTCCTGCTTTCTGCCTTGCGGATCTTCGCGACGCCTGCGCCCATCGTAGCTTCGCTTGTGGCCGCCTTTCTGGGAACCGCGCTGGGTGTTGTACCGAGTCATGGACGTAGAAGAGCAGATATCCGTTCTTCTCCGCTTGTTCGCCCAAGGCTGCCGATTCCTTCAACTGTTGACATGTCCGCACGTTACAACGTTACAACGCGATCAGTAACTTGACTTGATGCGTCCTGCGAACATCGTCAGCACAAAGTGGGTGCGCGTGTACCTCGTAGACTCTGTCATCGTTGTACTCCTTCCACTGGCCCGACGTGGGATTATGTACGTAGGAGGTGTAGTGACCCATGCTGGCCTTGGCGCCCCAATGCACCACGATGCTTCTCTGCACATTGAACAAGAAGATCATCAGACAACCCAACAGTTGAAGTCGTTGTCTTTGAAAGCGGGCTGTGCG
>NW_004457677.1:42973-48777 GCF_000313135.1 Acanthamoeba castellanii str. Neff | reverse complement strand
TCACCAAGGAGGGTGATTCGTACACGAAGCGGAGATGCAGCATGAGAGGCTCTGGTCGTCTCTGTTGGTACGCGCTCGCTGGACAATGGGTGCTAGAAAAAGAAGGGGGTCGAGGTGAGCCAGCTTGCTGTGTATCTTATACGATGATCTCAGGAGGTACCTCAGTGGCGTTGGTGCTCCTCTTCCTCTTCATGCTGACCCTCTGTTCATCGTCTTGTCCCTCCTCCAACGACAGGGCGATGGCCATGTCGAGCTCCTCCTGCTCCTTTCTGATCCGCTCTTCCTCCTTGGCCTGCTCCACCGCTGCAAAGGTAATTTCGCTCTCCTTCAGCGCTCGCGCCATCATCTCCTCCTCACTCAGCTTGGTGCCGTTGGTCGAGGTGCTCGTGGAATCACTGCTCTGCGTCCGCTGTCGCTTGTTGTTGGCGAGACCTCCTTCGATGATCGTAGACAGGTCGTCGTCGTCGATGCGTTCCCCGCCTTTTGCACCACCGGTGGGGAATGACGACGTGGGAGGAACGACCACCTTGGAATGCGGTGCGGGCACCTTGAACTCCGACGACTTGACCGACGCCACAGAGGTCGAAAAGGGCGATGATGGAGAGGGAGACGGGGCTGACGACGGCGAATGCGAGGAAGATGGAGAGCGAGAGGTGGGACTGAACGCGGCGTCGTGAGATGGAAGGTTGAGCGGCCCTGGGGCGAACGGATCGAACGTGCGTCGGTCACAACAGAACCCTGAAGCCGGTGTAGAAGCCACGACGTGATCAGGCGAAGAAAAGAAAGGAGAAGAGTTGTGAGCCTCGTCGTACCGAGATCAATGGTTTTGTTGAGGCGGACCATGTCCTGGAGCTTGCGGATCGTGAAGATGTCCGTCGGTAGCGGCTTGAAGCGCTTGAGATGCAGTATGAGCACACGCGGAAGTCGTAGAAAGCTGCAAGGGCGGCGAAGAGTGTCAGCAACCAAGTTGGTGGTACCAAACGGACATGAAGAGTCATGTAGTGTACTTGTGTCCGACATCTGCTTCTCCTGCCTCCTCACACTTGCCACATCGCATTTCCACAACCTCGTCGCCTTGAAACCAAAACTTGACCAGGTCTTGCACCGATGGCTTGTTACTGCGTTTGTCTGTCTCGCTACGATCGTGCCCATAACACACCGTACCGTGATTAAGCCAACCAAGCTCACCAGATCGGCCAACACCACTAAGCGGCGCTGGAAGCGCAAGCATACCTTGCTCCGGGCGGCGGTTCGATGATCTCGAGTGAGAAGTCCCTAAAGATCTCCGGCTTTCGGGCTACGTTTTCGCAGGCTGGATTGCGACAGGTGAAGGTGTGCTCCACCTCCGACTCGAAGTTGAGGAAGATCGGGCACTTGTCGTTCCTTACGCGTTCGGCTTGCTTCTCCTCTTCCGACAGAATGACCAGCGTTGAGCTCGAGGAGCTCGCGCCGACCTCCGCTTTGGCCTTCTCGCGGCTATCCTGGCCGATCTTGTCGATTTCGCCCTCCAACTGATCCAGGCAGCTCACCAAGAACTCGTGCGCATCCTACCAACACCACGGCTGGCGTTAGTCTCCTGCTTGCTGGCGTGAAGAGTTCATTATAATGAACACCAGGCCGTGGGATCAAGTACCTGTTGCATCCAGTCCGAGAATTGCTTGGCCATCCGAGCAACGGCGTCTTTGACTGGCCACGGATTAATGATGCCGTGCTTCTCGCGCCTCATTTCAACAGCGATCTGCCACACGACACACACAGCACAGTCAGAAGTGAACGTTAGGAAGAGGCAGTTTCACTCACTCACCTGCAGGAGGGCCTGGTAGAACGACGTGTAAGGCAGCGCCTGAATGAATTCATCTCTGTTCATGTCCGACACGAACGTCTCCAGGGAGAGTAGCGACTGAAGCACCGCGTTCATGTAGCACGTATTGCCCAGGTTCTGCAAGCTGCGCGCAAAGTAGAAAGCGAACAGTAAGTAGACGCGCTCGCACGAGAACGAACTAAGAGCAAGTGTCAACACGGGCAGTACCCTTCGCGCTTGAAGGCAGGACGCGACGACAAGACGGGAGACGTGACGGGGGACGTGGCCCACGATCTGTTGACGATCCCGAGGCCCCCGCTCGCTGACCTCGCGCGGCGTCCGCTTCGGTCCAGCTCCTCCAACTCGGCGTTGTGTCTATCGAAGTCGTAGTGGTGCGCACCGGTGTTCGAAGTGGCCCAGCGGTCGTACGAGGGGAAGTAGTCACCGATGGTCGTGTCGCGAGTAAACGGCCTCGGTCGCGCGTGGTACAGCGTGGAGCCCATCCTGAACTTTGTTGGCGACCCAGCAAGGCTGCTTCGAGCTTCGCGTGCTTCCTCGCGGCCCTTCTTTATGCGTTCAGACTTCGCGTCGACCCGCGCTTCCTCGATCTCTCGCGCAGAACGGAAGACGAAGGAAGTGCGAGAAGGCGATGCTGTCGTTGAAGTGCTTGTGCCCTTCGAGGTAGTGGGCCTTGGTGCAGGCTCATCAACAGGTGTGGATTCGTCAAAAGATCGCTTCTCTTTCTCTGTGGCCTTACGCTGCCGTGGTTCGTCTGCCTTCTTCTTACTCGATTTGGCCGCGTCCAGCACCGCGTAGATATCTGCCGATTTGGGGCTGCCGATTGTCAATTTCGGATTGCATTGTTGCTGTGCTGCCTCTACCTGCTGCTTGGCCCTGTTCTTTCTCGTGTACACCTTCTTCTTTTGCATCCCAGACGAGGGCGAGGTGGAGATGAGTGGCGCTACACACGGCAGACGAATCTTTGTCCAACACAAGTTGATTCATTTTCAGCAGAACAGCAGAAACTTCTTTTAATTCTCAATTTCCTGGAAAAGAAAAGCCAAAAAATACTGTTGCACTGGAGAGATGATCAAATCGTTGGCAACAACTCGCTCACCTCGTCCGGTATGGTTTCGTCGTCCTCTTCCTCTGGTGTGGTTGTGGTTGTCTCTTCCTCTACTGCATGCCCGTTTTCGTTTGGCTTGGCCTCTTCTCCGTGCTCGAGCGGGGCGGACTGATCGTCTGTGCTCTGGTCGCTGCTCGGTGGCTGTTCTTCTTGGGTCGCGTCGCTTGTCGTTGCAGCGACGGCTTCCTTCTCCTCCTTCTCTGCCTTCTCCTTCTCTGCCTTCTCCTCCTTCTTCTCGAGCTTCTCCTTCTCTTTCTCAAGCCTTATCTTCTCCTGTTCGAGTTTTTCCTTCTCTTCCTTCTCAAGCCTCTCCTTCTCCTCCTTTTCGAGCTTCTCCTTCTCCTCCTCCTCCTTCTCCTCCTTCTCTTTCTTCGCCTTCTCCTCCTCCTCCTTCTCGAGCTTCTCCTTCTCTTTCTCAAGCCTTATCTTCTCCTGTTTTTCCTTCTCTTCCTTTTCGAGCTTCTCCTTCTCCTCTTTCTCTTTCTTCGCCTTCTCCTCCTCCTCCTTCTCGAGCTTCTCCTTCTCCTTCCTTGCCTTTCTGTCAGCCCTTCGCTTTTGTACAATGGCCAACTGCTGCAACAGCACCTCCTTCCGTATCTGCTTCTTGCGCTCCTCGCGTTCGTCTTGGCTCTTCGGCACATACTTGAACTGGGCCGTGTACCGCTCGTCCAGAGTCATCACCAGCTGAGTTGCGATCACAGCGATTCGGGGTGTGGATTAGTCCTCCATTCACGCATGTGCAGTGAACACTTCGTGCGGCGGAGGAGGCGTGCGCACCTCGCTGAACTCAGCGTCCACCCGCTGTCGTTCTTCTTCATGCACGTCGTCGTAGCGTGCTTTGTCCTTGTGTCTCTGTTCCTCTCTCACTGCCGCTGCTTGTAGGCGGTCTTCCTACAGTGCACAAGCCATACACGAGCAAGTGTGAGCTCCGAACGAACGACTCCGCGCGACGCCAGCAGCAGCCAGGCAAGCAGTACCTGGTAGGAAGTGTGCTTGGAGAGCTGGGTTTTGATCAGTTGGCAGCAGTCCGTGGAGATGGTGGCAGCAGTGTCGCCATACTGATCGAACAACTGCTGGCTGTTGGCGTAGCTCTTATGCGCCAGTTGCAGCACTTCGAAGGCGTTCTCGACAGTCTTCTGCGGCAAGGTACCTCGCTTCTTCTGTGCGGTCGCGTCAGCGCCACGCGTGATGAGCGATGCGTACAGTGGCGCGCAGGTTGTAACAGAAGAGTACGAGCGAGGCACCTCAAACTCGCGCAAGGTGAAGTTGATATCGTGCTTGACGTTGTGCTTGAAAAAGAGCTGAAACAGTTCACCCGCATCTGGGCACAATCGAAAACGTGTCAATTATAAATATAATTTGATAAAGTGTGGGTCAGTAAATCGAGGTTAAATCGTTGGGGCAACGCTGCCACCAGCATTGGTTGGGCGAACCTCGGGACAATCGAAGGCCGGGGGAGGCGATGGGGAAGCTGAGGCCAAAGGACGAAGCGGACGGCGAGGAGGTCCCATCCGTCACAACAACGTGGGGTTCATCCAGAAAATCGTACTGGGTGACGTTCTTGGCTCTGCGAGACGGCGAGGCAGTCGCCATAGTGCACCCGACTTACGTGAGGTGATCGAAAGACTCGCTTTGATGGATGAAGCAAGTGTAGTGCCCGACAGGAGAAGAGTCGATCGAATGCCTTGTCTTCTTTTCTCTTTTTTCCCCTTTTTTTCCTTCTTTCTTTAGTCCGCCATCGCAGGAAGAAGAAGGGAGGAGCACGGGTGATGATGGTGCAAAGTAAGTGTTCATTCTTATGTAATGTACAACAACAAATCGTTTACAAAACGGAAGCGAGCCGATCGCTTCCCTCTTTGACTCTCTGAGAAATGTTCTCTTCGTTGTGCCCGCTCTACCACCGGCCAAGGAAACGTCTCTGCCGTCTTCCCTCGCCTGTTCCTCCTCCAAACCTTCTCTCCCGCTCTCTCGCCCTCACTGATTCTCCTTTCGTTCGTGCCCCGCGTCGACGACGTCTTCGTTCTTCTTCTCTCTTTGCTGCTGCTGCTCGGCCTGCACCTTCGCCACGGCCGCCTCTGCGGCCATCTCCATGTTGCGCAGGCTCCGCTTGAGCAGGTTCTTGTTGATCGCCACCTCGCTCGACTTGCTCAGCGACTGGCGACGCGGCCGTCGACGCACGCCCGACGCCGGCACCAGCGACGCCGACGCGAAGAGGGAGACCGACGGCTTGCGGTAGCGGAGCTCGGCCTCGCGCACCCAGCAGTGGTCGCACACGCGCACTTCGGTCGACGTGTAGTCGAGGCGCGGGATGGTGATGCGATTGGACGAACACGCGCCGCAGAACACGCCGCCGCACGCGCGGCAGTGGTGCCGTCGCCGGATGAAGGTGAAGCCCTTGGCGCACTGGTGGCAGCTGGGCGCCTCCCTGTCCGGCACCCATGTCGGCCGCTTGGTCAGGTCCTCCTCTTCATCGCCGGCCGCAACCGTGGTGGTGGCGATGGTGGTCGTGGCCTCGTCGACGTCGACGTCGACAGTGCAGGTGACGGCTCGCGAGTCGCTACGCGACCGAGACACCATCTGGGCGCTGTAGCTGATGTCGAACGAGACCTCGCGTCGTCGTCGCGCGGGCGTGACAGAGAGGAGGTGCTTGTTCTCGCCCTTCTCCCTGGAGGTGGGCAGCGGGTCGAACGAGACGGAGGTGACCATGCGCTTGAGGGTGGACGCAGGCCGAGGCGCGGTGGTGATGGTGCTGGAGGCGATGGTCAAGGAGGGCTGATCCTCCTGGTCCTGTTCCATATGAAGGCACTCCTTCTTGTTCTCGGCGACCTTGGCGGCCGTGGGCACGAGGACGCGCTCCTCTACTGCGCAGGCGAGATG
>NW_004457677.1:37830-42925 GCF_000313135.1 Acanthamoeba castellanii str. Neff | reverse complement strand
AACGGGATTGTGTGGCCCTTGGTTTCATTTTTAAGGACCAGGAGCAGATCAATACACAATACATAAATCACTGGATTTCGTACAGGAGGATTCAAGGCAGGGGGCATCTCACGGTGCTTGCCTCTTCCTCCGCTTTCTCTTGTCCTCGAGCCCGCTCTCTTCTTCGTCGCCGCCGCCAACCGCAACGCTCGCCTTACGCTCCTGCTCGTCGGCGCGCTTCCGCCTCTTTGCCTCCTCTTCCGCTTTCGCTTTCGCGTCCTTCTCCGTGGCTTCCGCGAGGGACAGAGCGATGGCCCGCTTGAGCTCTTCATCTTCGTCATCAGCACTGTCCTCCTTGGCCTCCCGATTGCCGTTCGTCCTCCCGTCCTCCCTCGCGGGCTTCGTCACCGTCACCGTTCGCGTGGCCGCCCTCGCATCTTCATCTACTCTTCGGCTTTGCGTCGTCTTGCGCTCCTCTTCGTCGCGCTTATGAGGTTCCGCCGAAGCCGCACCGTTGGTGCTGCTGTTGGCCAGATCGCCGAAGAAGCTGAGATTGAGGATGTCATCGCTGTCCTCCGCCGCGTTGCTGCACGCGTCCATCGCGTCGTCGAAGTTGTAGGGCTTCTTCGTTTTCTTCTCCTTCTTCTCCTCTACGCTGTTGGTCATGACGTCCATCGTCACGCGTTCCCTCTCTTCCTCTTCGTCGGCTTCCTGCTTTTCCTTGCCTTTGCGGATCTTCGCGACGCCTGCGCCCATCGTAGCTTCGCTTGTGGCCGCCTTCTGGGACCGCGCTGGGTGTTGTACCGAGTCATGGACGTAGAAGAGCAGATATCCGTTCTTCTCCGCTTGTTCGCCCAAGGCTGCCGATTCCTTCAACTGTTGACATGTCCGCACGTTACAACGTTACAACGCGATCAGTACTTGACTTGATGCGACCTGCGAACATCGTCAGCACAAAGTGGGTGCGCGTGTACCTCGTAGACTCTGTCGTCGTTGTACTCCTTCCACTGGCCCGACGTGGGATTATGTACGTAGGAGGTGTAGTGACCCATGCTGGCCTTGGCGCCCCAATGCACCACGATGCTTCTCTGCACATCGAACAAGAAGATCATCAGACAACCCAACAGTTGAAGTTGTTGTCTTTGAAAAGCGGGCTGTGCGTGCCAGGTGGTACAAAGCGTTGCACTTGTCACGAGGCTCGCGCCATTCCTGCTGGTCCGCAGCGTCATCATCAAAGATACGAGATACCTGTGGGAAGGTTGATCCTTCAGAACGTTTAAGCCCACAGCTCACCAAGGAGGGTGATTCGTACACGAAGCGGAGATGCAGCATGAGAGGCTCTGGTCGTCTCTGTTGGTACGCGCTCGCTGGACAATGGGTGCTAGAAAAAGAAGGGGGTCGAGGTGAGCCAGCTTGCTGTGTATCTTATACGATGATCTCAGGAGGTACCTCAGTGGCGTTGGTGCTCCTCTTCCTCTTCATGCTGACTCTCTGTTCATCGTCTTGTCCCTCCTCCAACGACAGGGCGATGGCCATGTCGAGCTCCTCCTGCTCCTTTCTGATCCGCTCTTCCTCCTTGGCCTGCTCCACCGCTGCAAAGGTCATTTCGCTCTCCTTCAGCGCTCGCGCCATCATCTCCTCCTCACTCAGCTTGGTGCCGTTGGTCGAGGTGCTCGTGGAATCACTGCTCTGCGTCCGCTGTCGCTTGTTGTTGGCGAGACTTCCTTCGATGATCGTAGACAGGTCGTCGTCGATGCGTTCCCCGCCTTTTGCACCACCGGTGGGGAATGACGACGTGGGAGGAACGACCACCTTGGAATGCGGTGCGGGCACCTTGAACTCCGCCGACTTGACCGACGCCACAGAGGTCGAAAAGGGCGATGATGGAGAGGGAGACGGGGCTGACGACGGCGAATGCGAGGAAGATGGAGAGCGAGAGGTGGGACTGAACGCGGCGTCGTGAGATGGAAGGTTGAGCGGCCCTGGCGCGAACGGATCGAACGTGCGTCGGTCACAACAGAACCCTGAAGCCGGTGTAGAAGTCACGACGTGATCAGGCGAAGAAAAGAAAGGAGAAGAGTTGTGAGCCTCGTCGTACCGAGATCAATGGTTTTGTTGAGGCGGACCATGTCCTGGAGCTTGCGGATCGTGAAGATGTCCGTCGGTAGCGGCTTGAAGCGCTTGAGATGCAGTATGAGCACACGCGGAAGTCGTAGAAAGCTGCAAGGGCGGCGAAGAGTGTCAGCAACCAAGTTGGTGATACCAAACGGACACGAAGAGTCATGTAGTGTACTTGTGTCCGACATCTGCTTCTCCTGCCTCCTCACACTTGCCACATCGCATTTCCACAACCTCGTCGCCTTGAAACCAAAACTTGACCAGGTCTTGCACCGATGGCTTGTTACTGCGTTTGTCTGTCTCGCTACGATCGTGCCCATAACACACCGTACGTGATTAAGCCAACCAAGCTCATCAGATCGGCCAACACCACTAAGCGGCGCTGGAAGCGCAAGCATACCTTGCTCCGGGCGGCGGTTCGATGATCTCGAGTGAGAAGTCCCTAAAGATCTCTGGCTTTCGGGCTACGTTTTCGCAGGCTGGATTGCGACAGGTGAAGGTGTGCTCCACCTCCGACTCGAAGTTGAGGAAGATCGGGCACTTGTCGTTCCTTACGCGTTCGGCTTGCTTCTCCTCTTCCGACAGAATGACCAGCGTTGAGCTCGAGGAGCTCGCGCCGACCTCCGCTTTGGCCTTCTCGCGGCTATCCTGGCCGATCTTGTCGATCTCGCCCTCCAACTGATCCAGGCAGCTCACCAAGAACTCGTGCGCATCCTACCAACACCACGGCTGGCATTAGTCTCCTGCTTGCTGGCGTGAAGAGTTCATTAAAATGAACACCAGGCCTTGGGGTCAAGTACCTGTTGCATCCAGTCCGAGAATTGCTTGGCCATCCGAGCAACGGCGTCTTTGACTGGCCACGGATTAATGATGCCGTGCTTCTCGCGCCTCATTTCAACAGCGATCTGCCACACGACACACGACACACACAGCACAGTCAGAAGTGAACGTTAGGAAGAGGCAGTTTCACTCACTCACCTGCAGGAGGGCCTGGTAGAACGACGTGTAAGGCAGCGCCTGAATGAATTCATCTCTGTTCATGTCCGACACGAACGTCTCCAGGGAGAGTAGCGACTGAAGCACCGCGTTCATGTAGCACGTATTGCCCAGGTTCTGCAAGCTGCGCGCAAAGTAGAAAGCGAACAGTAAGTAGACGCGCTCGCACGAGAACGAACGAAGAGCAAGTGTCAACACGGGTAGTACTACCCTTCGCGCTTGAAGGCAGGACGCGACGACAAGACGGGAGACGTGACGGGGGACGTGGCCCACGATCTGTTGACGATCCCGAGGCCCCCGCTCGCTGACCTCGCGCGGCGTCCGCTTCGGTCCAGCTCCTCCAACTCGGCGTTGTGTCTATCGAAGTCGTAGTGGTGCGCACCGGTGTTCGAAGTGGCCCAGCGGTCGTACGAGGGGAAGTAGTCACCGATGGTCGTGTCGCGAGTAAACGGCCTCGGTCGCGCGTGGTACAGCGTGGAGCCCATCCTGAACTTTGTTGGCGACCCAGCAAGGCTGCTTCGAGCTTCGCGTGCTTCCTCGCGGCCCTTCTTTATGCGTTCAGACTTCGCGTCGACCCGCGCTTCCTCGATCTCTCGCGCAGAACGGAAGACGAAGGAAGTGCGAGAAGGCGATGCTGTCGTTGAAGTGCTTGTGCCCTTCGAGGTAGTGGGCCTTGGTGCAGGCTCATCAACAGGTGTGGATTCGTCGAAAGATCGCTTCTCTTTCTCTGTGGCCTTACGCTGCCGTGGTTCGTCTGCCTTCTTCTTACTCGATTTGGCCGCGTCCAGCACCGCGTAGATGTCTGCCGATTTGGGGCTGCCGATTATCAATTTCGGATTGCATTGTTGCTGTGCAGCCTCTACCTGCTGCTTGGCCCTGTTCTTTCTCGTGTACACCTTCTTCTTTTGCATCCCAGACGAGGGCGAGGGTGGAGATGAGTGGCGCTACACGCGGACGAATCTTTGTAAAACACAATGTTGATTCATTTTCAACAGAACAGCAGAAACTTCTTTTAATTCTCAATTTCCTGGAAAAGAAAAGCCAAAAAAATACTGCACTCTGGAGAGATGATCAAATCGTTGGCAACAACTCGCTCACCTCGTCCGGTATGGTTTCGTCGTCCTCTTCCTCTGGTGTGGTTGTGGTTGTCTCTTCCTCTACTGCGTGCCCGTTTTCGTTTGGCTTGGCCTCTTCTCCGTGCTCGAGCGGGGCGGACTGATCGTCTGTGCTCTGGTCGCTGCTCGGTGGCTGTTCTTCTTGGGTCGCGTCGCTTGTCGTTGCAGCGACGGCTTCCTTCTCCTCCTTCTCCTTCTCTGCCTTCTCCTTCTTCTCGAGATTCTCCTTCTCTTTCTCAAGCCTTATCTTCTCCTGTTCGAGTTTTTCCTTCTCTTCCTTCTCAAGCCTCTCCTTCTCCTCCCTTTCGAGCTTCTCCTTCTCCTCCTTCTCTTTCTTCGCCTTCTCCTCCTCCTCCTTCTCTTTCTCAAGCCTTATCTTCTCCTGTTTTTCCTTCTCCCCCTTTTCGAGCTTCTCCTTCTCCTCTTTCTCTTTCTTCGCCTTCTCCTCCTCCTCCTTCTCGAGCTTCTCCTTCTCCTTCCTTGCCTTTCTGTCAGCCCTTCGCTTTTGTACAGTGGCCAACTGCTGCAACAGCACCTCCTTCCGTATCTGCTTCTTGCGCTCCTCGCGTTCGTCTTGGCTCTTCGGCACATACTTGAACTGGGCCGTGTACCGCTCGTCCAGAGTCATCACCAGCTGAGTTGCGATCACAGCGATTCGGGGTGTGGATTAGTCCTCCATGCACGCATGTGCAGTGAACACTTCGTGCGGCGGAGGAGGCGTGCGCACCTCGCTGAACTCAGCGTCCACCCGCTGTCGTTCTTCTTCATGCACGTCGTCGTAGCGTGCTTTGTCCTTGTGTCTCTGTTCCTCTCTCACTGCCGCTGCTTGTAGGCGGTCCTCCTACAGTGCACAAGCCATACACGAGCAAGTGTGAGCTCCGAACGAA